>NC_056751.1:670363789-670663789 GCF_019279795.1 Protopterus annectens | reverse complement strand
ACAACAGCAGATCAGACATATCTGGCCATTGCAGATGTTAGTGCAGACACTCCTCAGTATGCAGGACTCATGCTTTGCACGCACACACACACACACACACACACACACACACACACACACACACACACACACACACACACACACTGGATAGGAATACAGGCATATATCCAAGGACAACACACTATAATAAGTAAAAAGTAGACGTACATAGATGTGTGGAAGAGAGTGACTGTCACAAGGGGCCATCCATTATGAGGCCTGTCCCATCCAGCACACAGCCAAATGGCTACAACCACATGAGGTTTGGATGTCACTCACTGTAGACCTTAGCCACTGCTGTCAGCATTATGGACTATGTGCTGCAAGTGCTAGCTGTGCAACATGACTGTACAAGGAAGTAGTCATCTAGCAGCTGTATACAAGTACCTGTGGAATATAATACTGTGTGTGCCCGCATGTGGTGTGTCAACCTCTAGATGAATGGGTTATGGCCCATGCACATACACTGCCCTCCCCATAGCCCTACTATGACAAGCCTGTGGAGATCATCCACTTTGAAATACACCCTTGTGAAATGTGTAGGCCAGTAATCTCTGTGGTGCTTCCTATAACTGTGTACTGCTATAGTGTGGTAAACTAGTTAGGTATGAGTTTTAATCCCAGACATGACAACTGTGTGTGTGTCTCTGTGCAGAGAGCAATGCTTTTTAGGCTAATCACAGCCACTACAATTCAAATGCCCTACTTTGTCAAGGCTGCTGATGTCATACACTGTGACATACACGTTTTGGAAAGCTGTAGCCCAATAATCCCTATGGCATGTCCTATAACTGTGTACTGTTGTAGTGTGAAAAACTAGCTAGGTAGGAGTTTGAATCCCACACATGGCAACTGTGTGTGTCTGTGTCTGTGTAGGGAGCAATGCATATTAGCCTAGCCACACTCACTACAATTCACATGCCCTACTTTGGCAATCCTGCTAATGTCATTCATTGTGAAATACACCTTTGGGGAAAGAGTACTCCAGTAATCCTTGTGGTGCGTCCTATAACAGATTCATGCTGTAGTGTGATTTAGAGCTCTGGTAGGGGTTCTATTCCCACACGTGGCAGTTGTGTGTGCTTCAATGTCTGTGTAGGGAGCAATGCGTTTTAGCCTAGCCACACTCACTACAATTCAAATGCCCTACTTTGGCAATCCTGCTGTTATTCATTGTGAAATACACCTTTGGGGAAGGAGTACTCCAGTAATCCCCTTGGTGTCTCCTGCAACAGCTTCATGCTGTAGTGATATACCACTCTGGTAGGGGTTCTATTCCCACACATGGCAGATGTGGATGTTTTGTGTGTGTTTCAATGTCTGTGTAAGTAGCAATGCATTTTAGCCTAGCCACACTCACTACAATTCAAATGCCCTACTTTGGCCATCCTGCTGATGTCATTCATTGTGAAATACACCTTTGGGGAAGTGCTCCAGTAATCTCTGTGATGCATCCTATTACTACGTAGTGCTGTAGGGTAATAAACTAGTTAGGTAGGAGTTCTAATCCCAGACAAGACAGGTGTGTGTGTCTGTGTTTGTAACTTGTATCCTGTGTGGAGGTGGTTGTAAGTGTGTAACAACTGGACTCAATGTGGAGCAGGTTTTGCAAATGTCTTATATAGTGGCCCTAGTACATATCACAATGTCTACCCATACAGGGATAACAGATGTGAAATAGCTGAAAGGCTGGGGTGCAAATCCTTACCCCTACATGTGACATCAAGGCCAGGCAAACAAAGTTAGCAACCCTAGTATTACCCAGAGAACACTCTCAACCCATGTCTCATACACACACACACACACACACACACACACACACACACACACACACACACACACACAAACACTTGCCTAGGCAACAGCTGCTATGTTGGTAGTACCATGCATATTGCCCACTGAGAGTAACCATGGTGTGATTGCAGTGGGCTACAGAGGGCATGACACCCTGTCCATCTGTTCAATAGGCACATACATGCTGACAGTGCAGCTTCCCCTTGTTCCCCACTGGACACCTGTGATGCCATCAAATGTGACCCACAAAGGACATACCATGCCTGAAAAACATTCTCTGTATGGACAGTTGCCACTGACACCAGAGAATGCCAGTATCATGCTATCAATGTAGGTGCAGGGTAACCCTGCTGTCCATTACCAGTTCCCGCCACATGAGGCCAGGACTGGCATATCTGATGATAATCTGTGTACAAAACATGGGCCAGACACCCCAGCTACAGTTCCACATGTCACTGTACATGCATGTGGGAGATGTGCACATCCCAGACACAATCCATGTCATGGACTAAGGAACACATACATGGCAAGCAATGCACAGCATTGGTCACACGCAATAGTCACCCAGGTGATTGGATGGTGAATACAATACCCACCTCTGTGGGCAAATCCAGAAACTACACCCCTGAGCCACAATGTAGACCATTGTCATGTGGGCTGATGCCAAGGTATACCCATCACCTAGCCTTGTATAGCTGTCCAGCACACTTGACTACTACACACCCATGAAGCAATGCACCCATGCATTTCAGTACTGGCACGGTGTGCGTGTGTGTGTGTGTGTGTGTGTGTGTGTGTGTGTGTTGCATGACGCATATGATCACATTCACACTCACTACAACCCCCCATTGGCATACTGAAGCATGCTGTCCAATGTCAGACACCTCCACATACCCTTTGCCCATATAACCTCAGTATGACCTCTGTGGTGCATGTGATGCCTACACAGTAATGTGTTGTGGCAATCTCACTAGTGATAAGTTGTAGTCCTGGTCCTGCCAAGTGTGTCAATGTGTGTGTGCCACTGTGAGAGAGTGGCTGTGTTGATACTGGCACCTGTTCATGCAGACAGGCACAGGTACTACACCTACCATATAGCTACCATACCCCTGTTGCAGATGCCACTCACCATCACATATACATTTTGAGGGCTCCACAACATGTAACCTATGTGGCGCATCCAATAACTGCATAGAAATGTGATAGCACTACATAGTCATCAGGGGTTTGATATTCTGTGCTGGTAGGTGTGTGACACAAATGTGCTTAAGTTTTACACTCCCACCCCTCCCTGATTTTTCTTTGCCTCTGTCTGCCTCTCTCACTCCCTCTCTGGCAGATATGAAGACCTACACCTGCTTTGCTTAGGCAGCAGCATGTGTATTTTAAGTGATGCTCATGATCAGCCGATGGCCACTGCACGAATTGCAGCCCTCCACTAGCTGATTGCATGTGGAACAGCTGTGGTAACATTCCCATTGCCAATGGCATGGAAACACACTCCAATATCTAGGAACATCATGTTGGTGTTAGGCCTTTTCATTCACTGTGAGCAGGAACTCGTTCTGTTGTTTGGCAAACAGCATCTCAGATGGATTGGAGATTTACCTCTAACAACATACACTGTGGAAACAGGGCAACACACAGGAGGGGGATGTGCCTGACCTGACTACAGACTGTAAGTGCTGCTATACTGCATTTGGAGTAATGTTGGTTTAACAGGGTGTGTGTGAATATGGCTGTCCTACATGTTTTAATAACTGCCATGTCAGTGCTATGTTTATGAGGGGAACCCCATATGTAGGGTCATCTGCAGACTGGGCAGTGTGTGGTGACATTTGTTTCATGTGTTACCCTCAGAGCACCTATCTGTGGACTGCAGAAGGTAGTGTGAGGATTGCAGTATGTAGATGGTGACAGCCATGAGCGTTACTAACTTCATATCCCTCATAGGACATAGTTGCAACAAACTGTTACAACAGTAAATGTATGAGGTTATCACAGCAACATGTCAATACTGGCCCTGTGTATGTGCCTCCAGCCACAACTCTGTCAACCTTTGTACATATGTCATGCAGTAAGTGGTGCATATGTGCTGTACACCATAATTAGTGACATCATAACTGATAACAAGCCAGTGAGATATCAGACTGTTACACATGTTATGTATAGTACGGGTTATATTTGATGACATCACCTGGACATTCTGTGGTTGTGTGTACAGTACTGATTTCTGTGTACGTAAGGTGAATGTTGACAGTGTGTGTATTGATAATATGAACTTTGGCCTGTGTACAGACTGTGGTAGATGTCATTGTTCTTGGTCCCGTTCTATCTGATGTTACACACTGCTCCACTGTATGTTACCCTATCAGCTTACATGTTTGTAGGCCTATACACACACATGTCCCATACCATAGACAGGTATCGGACCACACTGTGTAGCGGCCCAGTATATGTAGGGTTAGTGTGTGAGTGGCACATATGAGGATGGTGTTGAACAAATAGTCCATATACTGTAATATAACACTAGCTTACCATAATTGGCTGTGTTCACATTGGCTGTGGTTATGCACTTTCATACTGATGTATCGTACTATATATGCAGGTTCATGTGCATTCCCCCATAGGAAATGTAGGCCAGTGTTGAGCCAGTCTGCCTGTAGCCTGCACAGTGCTTGGTTACATGCCTAGCAGCTTAGTGTACTTACCCAGTGAGATGTCATGTCCAGATACTTGCCACATGTACTGCTGCCAGTCCTCCCTTAACAGTCATGTATGTCATACAGAGCAGTGGGATATTGTACAGATGTATGTCAATATCTAGTGGGTAGAATGTGGCCATGGCACCTCTGTACCAGTGGTTATTATGTGTCAGGACAGACAGGGGTGTGTGAATGCATAACCTATGGGGGAAAATGTATACCAGTCATTACGTGTTATACCCATCTACAAGGCTAACATCCACATTGTCAGGCTTGGTCCACATGTCTTGCACTAAGGGGTTCTATGTACACCTCTGGACTGTCCAGACTGTGTCAGAATGCTCACATATATTAACCAATATCTCTGCTGTAGTCCACAGGAGCATTATGTGCTAGCAGCGGTACTGTACTATGATGTCATTAGGATGCCTATAAGTAGCTAATGGTGCACATTTTAAAAGCAGATCTGACCTCCCACACGCATCATGTCTGTGAAGACAATCCCTATTACAGTAGCAATAGTCTACAAATATACCTGCTATACACACCTGAAATCCGCTTGCACTACTGAGTTGGGACTATAGGGGCTGAGGTAAGGCTACACTCCATGTTCAGGACATATGGTGAAAATATATATATATATATATATATATATATATATATATATATATATATATATATATATAGATGGATATGTATATGTATACACACACACACACACACACATATATATATATATATATATATATATATATATATATATATATATATATATATACGTATAAACACCCATATATATACATATACAGAGCAATATAGGTCTGCACATATACAGATAGAGATACATATGCACATATATGTATGGATATCTACATATATATTGACAGTAGTAGGTATATCAGAATAGATATGTATGCACATATAGTTATAGATATCTACATATACCAACATAACTAGGCATATCTGTACACATAGAATGTGTATACATATATAGCTATATAGACATATATCAATATATACATATACGTATATCTATATATATATACATATATCTATATATGCATATATGTGCATATATATATATATATATATATATATATATATATATATATATATATATATATATATTTATATATGTACATACGAAGAGATGTACACATGGCCATATATATGTAGCACTATACAGATGTGTATACAGACATATGTATGAGTATACATGTGTATGTACATGTAGACATATATAGACATATTATATGTATACAACCATATTCCTGTCATGAGTAAACCTCACGGTTGTGTATACCCTCCCAGATGTATCTCACCATATGTATTTGCTATGTGCACATTATGATAAAACAACATATGTGATGCAACAGTCATATTAATAACAAGGACTACACAATTTAGGAACTAAAAGCAATTGTTCAATACTACTCAATATGTATATTGACAGCTATATTGGTAAAACAACAGCTGTTTTTCACAGTGGTCATGGTTTAGTGGATATGTGTTGTAACTAAAGTGTAGAGGGTCCTGTGTTGAAGACATGCAGGGGCTGTTCATTTTGTTGCTGGGCAGAACAAGGGCTGTCAGATACAGAGTGGTTAAGGCAGTTTTGTACTACTTTAAGCGAGTTTGCATGGGTTTGCATGAAGCTAAGCAGTACTGAGCTATGGGTAAACATACGGGTGCTTACACAGTGTAGGCAGTGCTTACCAGAGTGCAAATCAGCTAAGCTGTTATATTGCATCAATGTTGATACTTGCTAAGCATGGCTTAGCCCTGGTAACCAGGACACACCACCCAGTCTGATTACCTGTAATAAGTGTACGCAATGCCATGTACAATACATGCACCTATGTGCTATCATTACAGTAGCAAGGGGTGTGAGTGCCATGTGTGGGACATAGACATATATGAGGCCTGTACAGCACTGTTACCCATCTAAATATGTTGCATACAGGCAAAGTAGCCCAGGGTACATGCTGCCACACTGGCATGTAGTGTATCATGGCAGTACTACTGTTGACAGTACTAACCAAGGCAAGAGTAGAGTGCTTAATGTAGTACTGACAACAGGCACACCTGCGGGCATAGCTGGACAACGAGACCTTCCTGTTGTATCCCTAGTGTGTGAGTTGTGTCACAGTATATACCCCTTACTGGGTAATGATCCATCATGTGGCATGTAACTGTAGACATCCATCTGTACAGCACATGTTAGTGAGGGCATCCAACATGTAGTTATGAAAACATATTGTTGTCAGATGTCTATCTGTCAACACACTCATGCTACTACATAGCTACTTGCCAAGCTGATGACTGTCAGTCCCTGTACAGATGTGCAGATGGCAGGTATCCAGCTGGGATATGTACAGGCAACCTAAGCTTGATTAACACTGACATGTCTGCCCAGCTGTGTAAGAAGTGACACATATAGGCAATGTCACCCTGTATGCACCACATGCCATGGCTCCCTCCACTACACTACCACAGTCAACCAAACATGCTTGGGTACAGGTCTCGATCACAGACACCAACCATGTGCAGGAAGCACCTGGAGGATTGGCTGATGCATGTCATTCTCACCCTGAGGGTCACAACAGTAATGTCAGTCAATAGATTGCCCGCTGCCACTTGGCAGGTGGCAGGATACCACTGTACACACAAACCCTACACAACCCATCTCCCCTTGGACAATAGCTAGGTATACAGCTATGACCACCTGCAGGGATGCACCCCTGTACTGACACCTGTGTACATGTGCATGACTGAGTATAGCAGTGTCTGTGTGTTAGCACACCTGTACTTGGGATTTCCATGAGGGCCTTCACAACCAATGCAATACCCATTGCCATAATCAATTGTGGCTGCTGTTGTATGTCCCCTGTTAAGCTCCCTCCCATACTGGCTACATGAGCCTTGCAGTACCAACACAACAGTGTTTTACAAATGGGTTGATAGGCATGGGATACCCATTGTGCTCTGGCATGTGTGTGCAGTTGCACATGCCCGTATATCTGTAGTATACAGCATTCTGAGGCCACATATTCCTATTACAATACGCATTGCCACACAGTAGTACAGAGAGTGTTGTTGCTGCCCATAGGTGAGGCATGACAATGCAACACCCTACTACGCATGTGGCATGCGCATGAGATGCATAGCCCTGTAGTACCACTGTTGGGGTATACTATGGTTTGTATTGCAGTTGTGGCCAATGTGTGATGATGGGTATGGCAGAGTGTCATCATGGGTTTCAGGGAGTACAATATCCACTGGGGGATGTGAGTGCTGTGTACGCTGTCATTACACCAAGGTACAACCGGTATATGTCCCATGTACCACTTTATGGTTACCACTGTCACCATCAACCATACAGCTGTTACCACAATCCAAGACAGTTATGCATGTGATGTATGCAGCCTACCTGTAACACATTGGACACATGGTCAAGTTAGTTAGCAGCAATAGGCCATGGTATATCAGATGTGTGTCTGGCTGTTATGTGTCTGTAAATGTGTATATGACGGTATGTCACACTACGTATTGTCCAAATACACCCATTACATCCCCCATTAGCATACTGTACATGGCTGGAGATGTTCTACATGCAACATGTAACCTGGGACATACCTCACCCTAAACGCTGTGTGGTGTGTGCAATGTAAGCCACACACTTCAGTATCACTACATAGCTAGGTAGGGGTCTAGTCCCACTGTTGCCAAGTAAATATGTGCATGTACATGGATGGGTCTACATCAGGTTTCAGGGTATACACACATCAGTGGGCCACCTGTCCATGTGACAGAGGCAATAACCGGTTTAGTAACCTGTGACATGTGTTCAACTGTACCCAAGATATGTCACAGCCATGGTGTCGCTACAGTGCCATATCCCGTTGTGGTTTATGACTGCAGAGCATCCTCATGCTGACACATGTACACCTTCAACACAAATGGATAACATTATAGGGACTGCAATCAACCAGTGTTACTAACAGCTATAAGGCATCATTTCTGAATGGCTACACTACCTGCCATATATGCATTGCACTTTACTCCCTACAGCATGTTACACTGCAGTACTGCGGTACACTGTAATTCAGTCACCATGTGCATCAGAACCATATCAGCCTGTCCCTGCATTGATGGTATGGATGACAAGGATGTGGCACAAGTATCACCATATGTACAGGGCATCCTTGTGCTGACACATGTACACCTACAAAACAAATGGATAACATTATAGTTACTAACAGCTATAAGGCATCATTGCTGGATGGCTACACTACCTGCCATATATGCATTGCACTTTACTCCCTACAACATGTTACACTGCACACCACAGAGCTTATAGGATGGATGTTTTTCCAAGGTACTTCTAAGGTGAGGAACATCACCAGCCCTTGTAAATAGTGGCATTGGGTGATGTAGTTGCTGAGAGATTCCAAAAATATTTTACCTTACACACACATTTACAAGGGGTGAGGTTCAATCCTCTATCTATCTTTTCAGGCCATTATGTTATGCATTTACCACATGCACCTCTGACCTTACATGGTTTAGGGTTGCCAACAGGTATTTCTAAGGTGGATGATATCTGCAGGACTGCTAAAGTCAGCCACTGAGATTTGTACTGGGTGTAAATGGGGCCAAAATCTATGTACACACACAAACACTTGCCAGGGATAAGATTCAAACCCATACCTATGTCGTTAATACTACTACAGTGTACAGCATCTATCACCCATGCCACTGAGCTTATAGGATGGATGTTGTCCTAAGGTACTTCTAAGGTGAGTAACATCACTAGCCCTTGTAAATACTGGCAACAGGTGATGTAGTGGGTGAGAGCTTCCCAAAAATATTTTACCCTACACACACATTTATATTTGCCAGGGGTGAGGTTCAAATCTCTATCTAATTATCTTTTCAGACCATTATGATTATGGATTTACTACATGCACCACTGACCTTACATGGTGTAGTGTTGCCAACAGGTACTTCTAAGGTGGATGATATCTGTAGGACTGCTAAAGTCATGCACTGAGATGTGTACTGGTTGTAAATGGGGCTAAAATCTTTGAGGTACAGACATACATATGTAGATATATGCACACACAAACACTTGCCAGGGATGAGATTCAAACCCATACCTTATTGCTACTACATTGTTCTGCATTTAATCGCATGCGCCATGGAGATTACATGCTAAAGAGCTTACATGCTAAAGAGCTGTGCAAAGCTATCTTTGAAGGTGAGTGACATCAGCAGCAGTGCTAAAGGAGGGGATAAGGGAAGTGTTGTAAGTGTGAATGACCACAAAATCAGGTCTCTACAAGGATACACATACTCTCGCACATGAACACTCACATTTACACACTTGCCAGGATCAGAACTCCTACCTAACGAGTTTGCTACACTATAGTATTGCACAGCTATCACAAGCACCACAGAGCTTACATGTTGGAGGGCTGTCCAAAGTTATCTTACAGGTGAGTGACATCAGCAGCAGTGCTAAAGGAAGTGTAAGGAATGTATTGTAAGTGTGAATGACCACAAAATCAGATCTCTACAAGGATGCACACACTCTGTCACACAAACAGTCACATTCACACAGTTGCCAGGATCAAGATTGGAACTCTTACCTAACCAGTTTGCTACACCATATTATTACACAGTTATCACAAGTACCATGGAGGTTATATGCTGGGAAGCTGTCCAAAGGTATCTTTGAAGGTGACTGACATCAGCAGCAGTGCTGAAGTAGAGGTACAAGAGATTTTGTGAGTGTGAATGGCCTCAACCACATTCATCTAGAAACACACACACACACACACACACACACACACACACACACACACACACACACACACACACACACACACACACACACACACACACTCACACACAACTTTACATTTGACAGGATTGAGATTACAACTGTACATGGATACCTATTTGTACTGTAGTGTTACACAGTTATCACAAGCACCACTGACACTATGTACTGCGGGCTAACCAAAGGTATTTCTACAGTGAATGACATCAGCACATCATGTGATATAGGCCAATGGGATGTGTAGTTAGAGGGATAGGCCTCATAATGGGATTCTCTCTGTCGCTGTCTGTCTTTCTCTTCCCCACATCTGTGTGTGTGTGTGTGTGTGTGTGTGTGTGTGTGTGTGTGTGTGTGTGTGTGTGTGTGTGTGTATGTTTGACATATTATATTATGTTGGCCTTAGATATGTGTGTGTATTCCTATCAAATGTGTGTGTGAAGTATCAATGGTGTACAATTTGATGTGTTTGCACAGACAGCTGCGAATAACCTATATCTGTAGTCCACTGTGTTGTGAGACATGGGATTCATTACTCTAAGTGTGGGAGCATGCCCAGTATGATCTTCTATATTGAGTGTGTGCATCCATTCCAGGGAGGGTTGGACTCCAGTTCAGGGTTTTGTGTGCAACAGCTACACCTAGCAAACTTTTTCTGCAGGATATCTGTAGATAGGTTGCCAATATGGAGACACAATGGGCTTAACATACAGGGGATACTGTAACTATTGCTGTCTGTGCTCCTTGTGTAACATTTTATTTTTTTTATTTTTATTTATTTATTTTACATTTGTTGACCGGGCTAGTCTAACTGGATACATGTCCATTTTCAGTAGAGGCCCGGGGAGAAAAGCTCCTACAAGTTACAAAGACAAGTATGCAATATAACAATAGACAAGTTTACAAAAAAATTGTTAGATACAATAAAAAATGACATGAAATAAAGAAACTTAGTAACAATTTTTGTAAGGGATACTCATAAAAAAAAGAAGTAAGACTTTTTTTTTTTTTTTTTCTATCAGATGAGAGTAGAAGTTCACTATTATCAGGGAAGTATACACTATATTTGCAAGAGCAATAGGAACCAAGATTAGTTATGAAATTTTTGTATATTGGGTATAATCAGTCAGGGTTGGAGCAGGGACAAAGCCAATGATTTTTTAGATATTGTTTAAGATGCTTTTTGAATAGATGTGTGGAGGCAAGTGAAGACAGTTCAATCGGAAGTTGATTCCAGCTTTTTCCTACTGTGTTGGAAAAGAGCGAGTCCCCTGCTTTGTTGTTTGGTTTGACATTAGAAACTAGAGGTTTGCTAGCTGAGCGAAGTGTAGGGAGATTTTTGTAGGGGGTGATGTTTGGTTGTAGCATAGATATTCAGACATATGTACTGTTTTACACTGTGATGTGTCATGTCATCAACTACTGACAGTTATCCTTTGCTCACAGTTATTTATCGGGAAATACAAGATGAATGAAGCTGAGACCAATATTCTGAGGCATATAGACTATACATTCTGGCACACACCTGCCATTGTGGAGGGGTAGCTACAGACAATAGACTGCTGGTTCTGTGTAAATGGTGCAGCACCTTGTTAGTATGATGGTGGGAGTTCCCCTCCTTGTGCTTTTCTCAACTTCATGGAATGGCCATATCCTGCTGGGGCCATACCTCTCAGCTGTACAGATACACCCAGGATATCCATAGGCCGGACTCATATATCTGGTCAGTTTGCCTTCACATTGTGGTTTACAAGCGGTTTTCTGGCTATTCATTTATGGGTTTGCAGTCGGGAGTAGTATGGGCAAACATTAGAGTTTCAGACGTCACACACTCCATGACATCCATGCTTTTACACCCCCCCCCCGTTATTCTCTCCTCCACCTAACATTATGTAAGCAATATCTCAAAGGTATCTCTATAGTTAGGCCTTTATCCCAATAGTATTTATGGCCTGATCCACAGTCCTTGCAGTAGGACATGTGGAGGCATGTTACTGGCATTTGTCAAAATGTTCTTTCATTTGATATGACTGTACTGGTATTTTGGTTACTCTGTTGGCTTCCATTTCATATTGTATTGTGATCTGTCATGCAGACAGGAGGCATATCAGTAGAGTACACATGTTAGATCTTAATGGCATATATTTCATTTTCAGACTTCTTACCCTTCATAACTGGAATGCAACTACCAGACCTGTTGTAGGTTTACTATTAAAATGTCGAACAGCACTACGTCGACTGTACTATAGTCGAACACAGAAGTTCGAAAATAGTAATGTCGACGTCAAAAAAACAATCTAGGAATGGTTTTAACATGGGTCGAGGTAGGTGTTCAGTATTATTCAGAACTACAAACATCTCCCCTACCTCGACCCATGTTAAAACACAGTCCTAGATTTTTTTTTTGTCGTCATTACTATTTTCGAACTTCCGTGTTCGACTATAGTACAGTCGATGTAGTGCCATTCGACATTTCAATAGTAAACCCCTGTTGTAGTATGTCTGTGTAGGTCTGGTGGGGGGCTGTTCAACATTGCCATCATTTGGGGGCCTTAGCCCAGCCTTTCTTCATGGTCATCTACAACTGCCCTGCTGGGTGAGGCTGGTGGTGGATATGTGACACTCATTGGTCTAATATTGCTGCATACTCAAGTGTGCTAGCTTGCACTGCATGTGAATTGTTTTTTACTACTGTTTTTGCTACTTTTCTGTAAAAAAAAAAAAAAAAAAACTGTAAGCCTGTTTCCTACCTTTCCTGTAACTAGTGTTCCAGATACAGATTTGCTGTATCCAGGACTGTATGTAAGCTTCTGAGCCCCCCAAGCCTTTCTGTGTTGGAGGGAAGCCTTCTAGCTTATCAGTGGGAGTGGTAAGCACTAGGTAACCTGTCTACCACATAAGTAGTGGTTCTGGCCCAGAATTTGTAGTTATTGGCCGTTTGGGCAATCTCTTCCATCTCTCTCAACTTTCTGATTTGAAAACCTGTATTTGCGCTTGTTTCTGTCCTGTAACTCATCTAGTGCAGATACAGATTCTTAGTTTTAGCACTTCAATTTACTTGTTCATGCTCAGCACCTGTTCAGAACTTGTAAGCACTAAATAAGCTACAAATTACTATAGCACTCTATCTTCCTCATTACCTAGAGGAAAACAGTTTTTGTACTCACTTTCCTCACTTATCTGGAGGAAAAACCCTGCAACTCTCTTTTTGCATGGTCTTGCGCACAGAGCAGCGTCGGGCAGCGCCGGTTAGCTGGGGTATACTATTCCCGGCCCCATAAAGTCTGCGCTGTAAATTTTCCCTTAGAACTAGGCAAGCCTCAACTCAAGTGCTTCAGATCAGCTGCTCTTATTGCAGCACTTGCAAAACAGAAATCAGCACTTGTCCTAATCTCCTAGACAGCATTATTATTCTCCAAATTTCCTAGACAGCACTATTATAATATAGCATAAGACCCTCGATCGTCTGCAGGACTTAAGTTCAATTTACTCTTCAAAGCATGTCCAGAGGTCAGCTTCAGATGTACTCTCCAGTTCATCTGGTGGAATTGGGCATCCTGAGGCAGTGTCACAACTGCCTCATGTATACAGACAACCCTCTCCTCTTACCTCTAGACACAAACATTTGTGAGAGATGCAAATACACAGCCAGACTGGAGGGTAAGCGCTCTCAACCCATGACTGTAACAGACAGTCAAGAGGATAAGGGACACACTTGCATCACACCACCTGTCACACATGAATCTACAAAACAAGCACCGGCAAAACATACGCACAAATACACAAAAACATATTTGGAGGCACTAGGTACCAATCTGAAAAAGAAACAGTGCCCTCCAAAGCAGACAAGCAAGCAACCTGTACCCCCAAACACAAGCCAGAAAACACATAATTCACTTCAGCAGAGTGCCTCACAACAGCCCTTAAGGCAAAACACCATACCTAACATGTTAGTAATAGGAGACTCTATAGTAAGGCACACGGATGTTCCACTCACCAGGCTGAACAAGGAGAAGGTTACTGTCAGCTGCCTGTCGGGTGCTCAGATCCGCCACATAACACAGGCACTTAGGTCACTCCAGAACAAGTACAAGTATGATGCTGTCATTGTACATGTTGGTGTGAATGATCTGAGACATACCTCCCTGGACTACATGAAAAGAGACATTGAGGAGCTCTCTGATCATGTAGCCCAAGCTGGTATGACCCTGACCTTGAGTAGCATACTACCTTCATCTAGAATGATACCACAATACAAAGACAAAATGATCAATTTCAACAATTGGCTAAGCTTCTGGTGTCATTCTAAGGGGATCCAGTGTCTGTCTGCCTGGGATGACATGATAGACAAGCCTCGCTGTTTTTCCAGAGATGGGTTACACCTGTCAACCCTAGGTTTTCGAATACTGGCCAAGGCTCTTGCCGTCCCCATAGTGCTTTTTTAGGCAAGGCTCAAAGGACAAACCAACCACCATAACCAGCACAGGTAACCAAAAAACTAAGGGTAATGCTACTCAACGCCAGAAGTCTCAACCTCAAAATGCACACACTCGAAGCTCTCCTCAGCATGGAGAAAATCGATGTTTGTGCAGTGACAGAAACCTGGTTCAAGGCTCAAGAGAGCACCCCAGCACTGCCAGGTTACAATTCATATCATACCTTCTGGCCTCAGTTACTGGATCACAGTACAAAGGGTGGAGGTGTATCCATATTCATCAAGGATACCCACATCTCCAGGTTAGTAGCGCAGCATGATGCCCCAGAGATCATCCATGCGCAACTATCAGCAGGAAAAAACACATTTCAAGTTGTAGCCGATTATAGATCGCCCACCATGTCCCAAGATGCTCACTCTGCATTCCTTGAGACATTGGAAAATATAAAGGTCCTACCCAACACCATAATCTTGGGTGATTTCAACTACCCTGGTATAGACTGGGCAAACTACCAATGTTCCAACTCTTATGCTCAGCGATTCATAGAATTTATAAATTCAAATGCCCTTGAACAACTAGTATGTTCCCCCACTAGAGGGGACAACATATTGGATTTAGTCATCACAAATATGAGCGCCCATTGTACCACACCCGTTATCACCCCCTCCTTGGTCAGATCCGACCACAAACTGATAACCCTGGACATCCTCACTCCTCCACCTCCCCCAATCAAAGAAACCATAGTCAAAAACCTTTCCAAAGCAAACTTCAAACTACTTGCATCCGAAGTGGAAAGCTTCACTATTCCCTTGCAGAAGGATAATGATATCCAGGATGCGGAATCCTACACCAAGGCACTCTATATGCATCTTCAGGATTGCATGGACCGTGCTATCCCAAATAAAACCAAGACTCCTTCCTCAAGCAAGAAGAAACCAGTCTGGTGGCCCACGGCCATAAGCAAACTTTACAATAAAAGAGGAGACTTATACAAAAAAAGGCCAAATCTCAAGTAGAAAAATCATCCCTGATCAGCATTAGTAAGAAATTGAGGGCCCTCATCAAGTCAACTAAAGCTAATTTTGAAAAGAAAGTTGCCAAGGATGCCAAGGATAACCATAAGGCCTTCTATGGCTACGTCAAAAACCTAAATGGCAATGCTCAGGTCTGTTCTGAGCTAGTACAAAATGGAACAAAATACACTGACCCTTCTGATATTGCCAACATCTTGGCTGACAGGTTCAGTGCAAATCCCCCCCACCACCACCTACAGGGCCTATTACCATTCCAGGGGATTGTGTAAGTCCAATTATTACTGATACCTTGGTTAACAAGGCTCTATCTAAAGCTAAGAACACTGCCTCCATGGGACCAGATGGTGTCCCAGGCTGTGTCATACGCGAGCTCCAAAAGGAATTAACCCCGCATCTTCATACCCTGTTCAGTCTCAGCCTCTCCACAGGACATGTGCCCATAGAATGGCGCACGGCAATGGTGGTCCCGCTACACAAGGGTGGGGCCACAACTGACCCTGGGAACTACCGACCAATAAGCCTGACCAGTCTGATCTATAAGGTTATGGAGCGAATCATTATGGAACTCATAAATGGAGAGATTGGGAACCTCCAGTCGCTGGACTCCACACAGTACGGCTTCGTCAAGGGTAGATCATGCCTCCTGAACCTGGTGGATTTCTTTGAGACAGTTACTCAGGCTATAGATAAGGGAAAGGAGGTACACATGGCTTACCTTGACTTTGCTAAAGCATTTGACACCATTCCCCATTCAGGTATTATTAATAAGCTCACCAGCCTGGGCATAAACCCTTACGTCACAAGATGGATCGCAAACTGGCTCTCAGACAGATCCCATACAGTAAGAGTAGCGGGATCTGTGTCCAAATCCAGACCAGTAATGAGTAGTGTGCCTCAGGGCTCTGTCCTGGGGCCCCTCCTGTTTGGCATATACTTCTCAGAAGTACAGGCAAGCACGGAAGGGCTGTGGCTGACTAAGTTTGCGGACGACTGCAAACTGGGTGCTATGATAGAGTCTCTGGCCAACATGGAGATCCTCCAGAAGGGCCTAAATGAGACTGATGCATGGTGTCAAAGCCATGGTCTCAAGCTAAATGCAAAAAAATGCGGAAAAAACAGAGTACCCGCAAACTACAACATAAGAGGTAATCCCCTGAAATCTGAAGAAGAAATAAGGGATCTAGGGACAAAGTAGATAGTCAGCTTTCCTTTGATAACCATGTTGCCAAAGTGATTAGAAAATCCTTCTATGTGACCCATCTGATCATGAAAGGGTTTGCATCAAGATATAAGGATGTAATGGTGCCCCTCTACTCTTCCCTCATCAGACCCATTATTGAGTACAATGCACCAATTGGAATGTACCTGGCTAGACATCTCCAGCAGCTGGAGAGACCACAAAGGTACCTAACCAAGAGGATTACTGGCCTCAAACAGTTGCCCTATGCAGCACAATTGAAAAAGCTAAGACTGTCCTCTGTTGCATACTGCTTTCTCAGAGGCGATCTCTGTCTAACGTACAGAGCCATGTCCAACCCAGAATTGTTGAACATGCTCCATCTTAGCAAAACCAAACCTACTCGAGCTACACGTTCTAGGGATATAAACCTCAGCACACCAATGAATAGAACATGCTGGAGGGATAGATTCCCTTCGCAGAGACTTCCCTTACTATGGAACAGGGTCCTGATCTACATAAGACAGAGCCCCTCACTATCACCCTTCAAGAGGAACCTTGATGAGTGGATGGGTAACAGAAAGTTCACACCGGGGATGACACCAACAGCACTACTAGATAGGGGCCAAGGGTACTATCTGCTAGTACAAGGGTCTAGGGAACTACTAAAGGGGTGGTGAATACCGCACAACATGGCTGGGCTAATATATGCCTTTGGGCAGATAGCCCAGTACCAACCTATAAACCTATGAACCTATTGACATCCATGTGTGTGACCTATTGACACCCACAGTTCTTTGGTCCATCACATGTACTGCAGTGGGGTTTGTCACCTTGTGTAGTGCTGCCTAGTATGTTGACACCAGTATTTGCTATGAATTTCCTGCTGTCCCATATAGCTGTCTGCTGCTATCCCATTCAGCCACCCAATCCCCTTGCATGCTTGCATCCATATCATACATATAAGTATGAGAACATACTACTCCATTCAGTAATTGATAGGAAGGGTGACTTACCTTTTTGCTGAGCCAGTATTGAGGTCGGTGCTGGAGGGCTGACTATGTTGGATGCACATAGTACACTCCCTGTACATGGAAAGCTCAGATAGTGTCATATTTGGCATCCCTTTTACTGTATGTGCGAGTTGGAGAGAGGTATCTGTCCCTGGGTCTCTACAGTGTCAGTGTGTGTGCTATACATTGCCTCTTTGCCAAGGCCTGGACAGGCTGTGCATGCCTTCTTCTGCCTACAGGGGCAGGCTCAGGATATTCCTCCTCTGAATCCCTCTGCTCCTGTGCTGGCCTTGGCAATGGTGAGGGGCTGTGTGGCCCTGACCCGTGCTGTTCCTGCTGCAGCTGTTTCCACAGGATCATATTGTGTAGCATGGCACATACAATGAACATTTGTGTACATGTAGCTGGAGAGTACTGCAAGGCTCCACTGGATATGTCAAGGCAGAGGAACCATGACTTGAGCATCCCAAACACATGCTCTATAATGATCCTGGTTTGTGTGTGTGCCTCATTATGGTGTTCTTGTTTGGGTGTGTATGAATTTCTGATGGGTGTCATCAGCCACAGCTCCAGTGCATAGCCAGCATCCCCCACTAGATGCCTCCCCCGGCAAACACCTGATACAGCTGTGAGCAATGCCAGATGAGGGAGTCGTGATAGCTTCTAAGGCTGCCAGCACATACATTCATGATAATGCCCTGGGCATCGCACACAACCTGGCAGTTGATGGAGGGGAAGCCCTTGCAGTTTATGTAGACCCTGCCCTGCTCACCAGGTGGTACTTTGATATGGATGTGAGGGCAGTGTATAGCACCAACTACCTCATGGTATTCTGCTATATGGTGGAAGAGATGCATACATGTGGTCAGTGCCCCATGGGTGGTGGAGAAATATATGTGCTCATTGGCATGTTGTGTCATGGCATCCAGGAAATGGAGTACCCTGGATGCTGATGCCTGTCAGACCCCCATGATATCCTCAGTTGGTCTTTGGAAGGTACCTGTGGCTAGTATTTTTAAGCCTAGACATACCTTGTTATCCACTGGGATGGGTTCCCCTCTATTAGTTCTGTGTGTAAGGCATGGCTGGCACAGCTCAACGATTTGTTGTAGAATGTCCCTGTCCATCCTATAGCACTCTACTATCTCCAGCTCATGTAGGCCCTGGTAGGTTAATCTGGGTCTGTACACTGTTCTCCTCCTCCTCACTGTGGGTCAGTTGTCAGCATTCTCCTCCGCACCACCCTCAATCTCTAGCACATATTGATGGAGTAAAGCAGCAGCAGCCTCTAACATATTTAGTTATTTTTGCCAGTTAAAAATCCCCCATCTGTGTACACCAGTGGTGTAGAGTTTGTGGGAAAAAAGTTTGTGGGAAAAACAGTCTGTAGGGTGTTTCCATAGTTTATATTAGTGTGCTGGGCTGTTGCATGTGTAATTGGCTGATTCTGATACATTCCACCTGCCAGCTATGCTAGTTCTCCTTGATTGCCTTCCTACTGCTTTTTCCCCTTCCCACTTCCTCCCTATTTAAGCCTCGAGGCACGCAGCGCATACCCGGTGCTCAAATGTAAACAGTCCTGCTATTTCCTGTGTTTTTTTTTTAGGCCCGCTGCTTGCCCCGTACACCCGTTTAGCTAATGTAAGCACTTTTAAGCAGACATGGCCCTCCCTTGACACGAACACGCTCTGCATTTCATGGAATAAGACAATACAGCCTCAGATACACCCTCTTCCTTAGCTGTGCTTAGCTAAGGGCAAACATGGGCCACAGAGCTCCAATGAGCTTTCAGCAAGCATGGCACACCCCCTTATGAAGTCAATCAGCTCTTATACTTGCACTGTTGTATTGCTACACCTATACAATTAGGTACTAGCTGACACTTTGAGGAAATCTGTGATTCAGTATAACTCCCCTCATTTACATACCCCAGTGTGTAAGTCCTAAGTTACTGCACTTAGATGGACCCTTTCCCATTGACAATCAGTGCTCCCTGGTATTGTTTACATTCTACATGCCATTGACTATAATGTCAAAATGCAGAGTTATCTTAAACTTGAATTTTCTAATTTTTTTTTTCAGCATGATCCCCTTTGCTCTCAGCTGCCCTAAGCTTAAACGGTCGTGATCAGCCAAAAAAATAGTTTAATTTAATTTAAAAAAAAAAAAAACATTTATTAATGCCAATGGCCTTATATTTGGCCATTGGCATGTGTGTTTGACAAGAATACATGTTTTCCATGAGCTGTCCTACCTCCACTGGCTCAGATGCAGAAATGTATTCATTTACTAACTGAATACATTTCTGCTCTGACACTGTTCCTGCATGGAGTCCGGCCAGCTTCATGGATTGCAAAATCACCTCATTTGCATGGCTTTTTACCACCAAATGAGGTGATTTGCATCCCGCACTGCTTTCTGTGCAGGAACAGTGTAGGGACACTCGTGCACGTGAAAATGGCACTTTCCTGGATTGCTCAGTGGCCATTTTCCATGCAGGAGCTCCTACACTGCTCCTGCATGGAAAACATCTGTTTGTGAATCCAGGGGAATGTCTGTTTTCTCAGTATTCCAATCTAGCCAAGCCAACTCAGGATAATATAAATACAGTGCTGATAAATGCCAGAAGATCAGTAAGAAATTACCCCTCCTTAGAAGTCCTCTTGACCATGGAAAACACTGACAACTGCATCACCAGTGGAACATGGTTGCAGTGCGTAGACAGCACACTGTTCCTGGTAGAATTCGCTGGTTATTGCACTAAGACTGTCTCTGTTCCAGGTGGTGCTGACTCCTGCACATCATAATATTTACCAACAAGCTCTTTTGTCATATAGTAGCCAAATGTAGAACTCCCTTTAGGACACCTACGATCCATGAGGCATGCCTAAACAAAAAGTAGTGTTATTGGGGATGAAGATTGAAATATCCTTTCATAAATTGGAAAACTTACACTACTACAAATAAATATGCACGAATCACCCTGGAATTCATAAAAGCAGACTCTCTAGAGCATATATTGACATCACCTGCTAGAGAATCTGATCACCATTCAGTAGTTTTCATCATGGGGCAAACACATCTTACCCACAATTCCTGTTTTCTTTAGATATTTCTCAGATGTAAGCTTACTACAGCTAGTTATTTTTATGAAGTACTTAAAGAACATTCTCTCCTTCAGGACTCAGTAACCAACACCAATACATTTGCAGATATTTTTTATTCATTCATGCCATCTTCAAAGCATCACTACCAGTCTATCCCAAATACAATGCCAGGATTAGAAACTGTCTTGTATGGTGGAACCTAGTACAAGCAAGCTATATAGCAAAAGTCAAACTCTCCTCTTACTGAAGAGTAAAATGAAACTCAAGACATTAAGCAAACATCTTAGGCAAAAAAAATCTGCCAAGGATAGGTATGAACTGAAAAATCATCACCTCTGTCAAAAACAACAGTGGCCTTTTTTAGCTATGTAAGAGACTTTAGTAAAAATACTCAACATTCAACAAATTGATGTACAACAATGCCTGTTAAGACATTCCTTTTTACTGCCTGACGTTAGTAAAGCCACTAAGACATGAAAGCAATTTAAGGCAAGACATTTATTGTTCAGAATAGATTGAAAGCATAAAGTGAAGGCTAACATGACTACGCTTAATCTAAAGCTAGACTAACATGGCAGAACAACAGACACAATGTACCCGAATGCAGGGTACTGTGGACAATTCCATCCATTCATAATTCACATCTTGATTGACAGCAGAAATACGCAACTATTATTCAGAACTTGCCAATACTGCAACGTCTCTGCATATTCTCACCATTGTTCTGCAATCCCATGATTTCATCCATGAGGTTCACAAAGAAGGCTGTATCCATTATAGAACATGGAACAAAACAAGGCCAAACTATAATATTTCTTTATGCCTTAACAAAGCAGTACTCTTGAGTTTTATCTGCCTTGCAACATACAGTAACCGTACTCATGCCTTTGAGAATACAAACATGTTTGTGATCTGAATACAGAAATCCATTTTGTCAGTTGCAAGGTCTGAAATACTTTCACTAGAGAAAATCCATTCTGAGACTATATATATATATATATATATATATATATATATATATATAATGTACATATATATATATATATATATATATATATATATATATATGTACATATACATATATATATATATATATATATATATATATGTACATATACACACACACATATATATATATATATATATATATATATATAGGTTTACCACCATATGGTCAACCTCTGGATGGTCAAGCCCGAATGTCCGAAAGGAGTGCGGCAACATCCCACATTTGCGAATGCAGATGTTGCAAATCGCAAACTCCCATCCCCTTTTTGCTCCGTGTTATCACTTGTTTATGGATTTAGAGTGGTCAGAAATGCCATATTCTGTGTTCTTGCAACATTCCGACCATTCGGCATGCCAAGATTTGCTAATTACATTCGGACATATACAGGTTCAACTGTGTGCTCAACCATATGGTGGTAAACCATATATATATATATATATATATATATATATATATATATATATATATATATATATATATATATATATATATATTAAACAATAGTGTTTAGGAAAACGGCAACAACGTAATTCAAAAATAAACACTATAGGTAGGATACCGAAGGAAATAGCTCACTCCAACCAGCAATAATACCACCAATGTATTAAGCTTAAAATTATAGATATTTCATCAGCAAAACGGATCTAGAACAGTTTCAGCTTGATTTTACAAGTACAGCACCCAGAGAGATAGAGTGACTAAGGATCGCAGCATATTTCATGCAAATGCACATTAAGTCATGTAAAGGCAGACTATAAGCTAAGCAAACAATATGAGAGTAACTGACAAACCAAACATATTAGACAAATGCAAGAACATTCTGTAAAACTGGGGACAGTTTCAAGTGTGTTTCATACAATATTCCAATTTATTTCATAATAATGCACACTGGCCATTAATGCCTGACTTACAAGAAAAAAATAAAGCATAAATATTCCAATTTATTTTGCACAAATGTGCACTAGCTAGCCCTTAATACCAGACTTTAAGCTGAGCAAATGAAGGGGGTAAGTTGCCATAGCACAGCTAGCCACCCCACCCCAAATAATTCAATTTATTTCACACAAATGTACACTAGCCGGCCTTTAAATACTATAGGAAGGATAAAGTTACTGCCAACCAGGGCTGCCAGACGTCCCTATTTGGGCAGGACTGTCCCGAGATCAGCAGCCTGATTCCGAGTCCCGCACTGCCGATTGAAATCCCAGGCAGTCTCCGCTTTTTTTTTTTTTTTTTGATTGACCCGTATACCGGCATACGGGCCAATCAGAAATCGCTAAACACAGAGCTTCTTGTGTTTAATGCGGAACATCGCAGTTCCGCATTAAACAGAAGTAGCTCTGTTTTTAGCGCTTTTTTGATTGTCCGTATACCGGTATACGGGCCAATCAAAAAAATTGAAAAACAGAGCTACATCTGTTTAATGCGGAACTGCGATGTTTCGCATTAAACAGAAGCAGCTCCGTGCTTATAAAAAATAAAAGACCATTAAAGACCCTGCCAGACCTTTTTTTTTTTTTTGTCTTCACATTTGTTTGTCCCTACGTGGCCAGTCGGAAATCTGGCAACCCTGCTGCCAACCCACCCTCCCAATAAAGGATAAATATTCAGATTTATTCACACAATTGCCCCTTAAGGGTGGATTTTAAACTAACCAAGTAAAAGGGCAAATTATGTTCATCCAAACCACAGCTGGCCACCCCTTAAAAAAAAAAGAATAAAAATATGTCAATTTATTAAGACAAATATTAACTTGCCAGCCTTAATGACACAATTTAAACTGAGCAAATGAAAGGGCAAGTTAGTTTAACCCAGAGTCCAGCTAGCTACCTCCCACCCCAGCAAAACAAAAAGAGGACAGAAGAGTACAATGAAAAAAAAAAGAACATAAGTATCCAATTCCAAAATATTTAAAGAAATGCACACACACAAGCTGAACTTTAACATTTTTAAACAAATGCAAACACACACACACACACACACACACACACACACACACACACACACACACACACACACACACACACACAGCATCCCCAGCCCGTCCAGTGTCCTATTACTCAACGATTTTCCCCATTTACCATAAACATTGTTCAAACTCTCATTGTAAATACAATTTTCTTCATTATTTCTAAAATGATTACACATATTTGAATTTAATTTAAAACTTTTATTTCAAATTTTATAGCACAAACATTGATAGACATTTGTTAAACAAAACAATATAGTGTCACAATGAAAACAGAGTTAGGATTAAAAGTAAACGTCTCTGCCCTTGAAACTCACATTCATTGAAATGGATTTGAAACCCCCATTCAAAGAAAATGCATTTACCTTTGGGATGTTTTCAAACCATAGACCCCTTGCACACATTTTCAGTACCATGCATGCATGCATGTGTTATACCTTCCTGACTGTATTCATTATTTAATACAGCACCCTTTGTTAAAGTGTTTTAAATTTGTAGTTTTGAACATTTTTCCAGTAAGCAATGAAACACAACTTATGAACAAATAATGATAAAACTGCCCACTTCAGAACATCTCAACCATAAAAGGCCATTCACACTTCTGCCATTACATCCACCAATACCAATCAGTATACAAAATGAATAATTCCACTTAAAGAGATCTGTAACAAATGAAGAGGTGGGAGGATGGCAGAATGGTTAAGGTGTTTACCTTGCAGACACAAGGTGCAGGGTTTGATTTTCACATGGGGTACTTGGCTAGGCTTAAAATGGCCCCACAAGGGCAAATAGCCTAGTACTAATCTATGAACCTAGGTTGCTGCTAGTAAATAGCTTTATTTTTCAGTGTTTCCTTTACAAACATAGTGCCTGCTGCCCTTGAAGAATAAATCGCCTGTGTTACATAAAAACATGGTGAGCTGATAATATTACAACAGGGAATGGATGGCAAACCAACAACAGTTTAATAGTTACTAGGCAGCTCATACAAAAGACGACACACTCAGAACTGCAACACCCACACTCCCTTCCCCCTTAAAGTACAATGCAGTATCAACTGTCTATTTACATGCTATAGGAGTAGAACCCACAGCCTCTGCATCAAAATCACATATGCTACCTGTTATACTATGACCATTTGCTAAACCAAATATATGAACATTGAAAAAAAGACTGCATATGGGAAGGCAATAAATCTCTCTTCCCTTGAAGCTCACAATTCCTTGAAAATGCACTGAAGCTTACAATTCCTTGCATGTGCACTGAAAGTCATTTCCTTGGAAATGTAGCACATTTTTTTTGCAAGTTTGGTAGATGGTGTAAAGGATTCAGGCTGTTGTTTCCTGTAGCAAAGGTACATAGTTTGAGCTTGAGGAAATTTACTAATCTGCATAGCTCTCTGTCTAGATCTTTGCAAAATGTTCAGATTTTTGCTTCACATTTTTGGTCTGTTCCTCATAAAATTTGTGGCTTTCTGATACATCACTGAGAACTGAAGTTGCTTAGAAAATGCAGGCTAACACAAATGCTGCTATTCGAGCAATGGTCTAAGTTAAGAACAGCAATATTAAAATCTGTCCCTATTTTTGGACTTTTGCCCTGCATTATTTTAGGCTTTATCCAGATTTGAGAAGTATGCTAACCCACCTCCCTATGAATGTCTTGCATTTAAATTCCATGCAGAATATGGAAAACGCACACACACACCTTGTATTTAAATTCACATGGAATGTGGAAAAGGAGTAAGCAAGAAGTGCAGGTGTGTGAGACGGTCATACTTAAAGAAGAATGCCCATAAAGGATCCAGCTTTGGTTTTAGTTTAATGTTTTCATGTTTTAAACATGAAAAGCTTTTTAAAAGGCAAGACTGCACCCCTTACTGCTTGCACCCATGTTGGACAACACCCTCCATGCCGGCATTAGTATGCCTCTGGCCTAGGGTTAGAATTATTTTCAGGAGACACACCTGTTTTATGTTTATGTCTCCACTCTGTGAAAGCATATTAGAAAATGACTGTTTTTGAACTCAATACACATCTATGAACAAACTTGTCTCTCTTTTAATGCTGATTCATTAAATCTACTGCTGATTTCAGTTTACCTGGGATGATTTCCTAATGACAATAAAAAAAATGTGAATTCAGTCAAATCAATTTTTGCTTCAAAAATACTGGAGTATTTTATGTTGTTCTGCATTGTGGTATTCTTACTCTGCAGATGTTTTGCATTTTATACGGCCATAGGTTCATAAGAGATCACCAGGCTAACGGCTTAAGGGTCCTTACAAGCCTAGCCAATATAATCCAATTTTACCCAATATATGGCCCCTAGGGGTGAAAGGATGGCATGGCTTTGTGTTGTGCATTGAGTATCTTACAGATTGCCCTTATCCATAAGGGACATAGGCCTTACCTCAGTTTTAAATTTGCAATTTTCCATCCACTGATCCAAATTGTGTTTGAAGAAGGCCAGGGAAGGACTCTGCTTAATGTGAATAGAAAGCTTGTTCCAAAGAAGGGGCAATCTCTGAGAGACATATCTGTCTCAATAGTATGTTTTGTTTCAGTCGCTGACTAAGTTTAGATCCCCAGATTGGATGACCCTCGTGCTCTCTGACTTGTGGATGAGTAGCAACTCCATCAGGGCTGGATTTGTGAGTGCCTTGCAGGTCACGCATAGGTCACTCCTTAATAGTCAGTAGGAGACAGAGTAAAGGGATAGGGATTTTAGTCTCTCCACACAGTTCATGCTGTTTACACCTTGTATTATCTTTATAATGAACCTCTGAGGTCACTCCAGTTGCTGTAAATGCCTAGTCATGTACATGCCAAATGGCACAGTGTACTCAATTACTGGTCTAATGAGAGCTGAGTACAGTGGTACTATAATTTCCTTGGATGTGGATAACTTTACTTATAAATTGTGCCACATAAAATAATTTCTTCACCACTGTGGATACAAGTAGGTCAAAGTTCAGGCTACCATATATCTGCATACTTATATCTCTTACCTCTGAGTCTACTCTAAGCAGCATGGTATTGATGTTGTGATTTGCAGGGGTATTTGACCTCCCAAAGGGTATGATAATGCATTTTTGCATTTAGTTTAAGGCCATGGTTCTGGCATCAGTCATTTGTCTGATCTAGACCCTCTTGAAAGATATCTGCATTTTTGGGGGGATTCTGTGATTGCCCCCAGCTTGCAATCATTGGCAAACTTTTTAATCAATAGGTCTTCCACATTTGTTCTGACTTCAGAGAAATATATTCTGAACAGGAGTGGTCCCAGTATTGACCCCTGTGACACACCACTAGCAACTGACCTCTTGCTGGATGTAGATTCACCCACTTTAACCACGTGTCTTGTCCATGAGCCAACTAGCTATCCATGTGGTGCCATAGGAATTTATGCTCAATTTTGTGAGTTTATTTATAATACCTGAGTGGTGTATTGTATGAAATGTCTTAGCCAGGTCCAGGTAGGCAATATGTACTGTTTTACTCTCATCCATGGCCTTAGTAACTTTTTCATAGAAATCTACCAAGTTCAGTAGACATCAGGCAAAGCCAAACTGGGTTGGGTCCAGTGTTTGGAGGTCTCCTATGTTATTATTTATCAGGTCTGTGATTATTCATTCCATGGCCTTACATATAAGACTAGTCAAATTTATGGGTGTGTAATTTCCCGGGTCAGTAAATGGTCCCCCTTTATGCACAGGGATGACTGTTGCTGTCCTTCACTCTATCGGGACAAAGCCAGTCCACAGGCTGCAGTTAAACAGAGATCTTTATAGATCTGATAAGTCCTGATTTATTTTATTTTTATTTTTATTTATTTTACATTTGTTGACCGAGATAGTCCGACTGGATGCATGTCCATTTTCAGCGGAGGCCCGGGGAGAAAAGCTCCAAGGGTAAGCAGATACAGCATTACATAATACCAGTATTACATATTACAAACAGACTATTTACAGAGATTACATAAGTAAGCAAGTTAAACAAGTTCCACATGTTACAGTTAGTCCTGAGCACAAGTCAGGATTAAATTAAATTACACAGTAAACTGGTTAACAGATTTTTACACATTCGAGTTAGCCAGGCTTGATACATTGACATAGCCAGTTAAGTGACAAATGTTGTTTGAGTCTAGTTTTAAATTGACCTAAGTTGGAAAGTAAGGTAATATCAGCTGGAAGAGAGTTCCAGGATCTACTTACAGAGTTTGCAAAGAGAGAATCACCGGCTGTGTTATTAATTTTGCTAGTCTGAATTAGTAGTTTGTTAGAGGATTGAAGCGGTCTAGGATTGTTATAGGGGGTGATAATATTTTTAAGTGCAGGAGTATTGTCCGGATTATAGAGGATTTTATAGGCCATAATCAGTTGGTTATACTGGATTAGGCTAGGTAGTTCAAGCCAACCAAGCTGATTTAGATTGATGCAATGATGTGTCCTAAAAGGCAGCCCAGTGGCAAACCTGGCAATGTGGTTGTAGCAAATTGAGAGTTTGTCAAGGACAGTCTTGTTCAAATTCGAGAGTAGAGGGGATGCATACAGAAGGGTTGAAAGAAGGTGAGAGCAAGCTATGGCAATTTTAGCTGGAGGGGTTAGGAAGGTTTTTATTCTGTAAAGTGACCCTAGTTTTTTATTGATGGTTTTGATAGTTTGGTTAACATGTAGGTCAAATTTGAGATTATTGTCTATGATGACACCTAATAGTTTTGTAGATGGGTCAGGGGAGATTATTGTGCCATCATTTGATTTTATGGTAAAGGTGAAAGCGGTAGACCTATGTGTTGGTGAAAATAACAGCATTTTAGTTTTTTTGGGATTTAGGATCAGACGATGTTCAGAAAGCCAGTTTTCTATTGTATTAAAGGTGGTCTGGGTAGCTGACCATAACTCTACTGGAGATGTGGCTGAGCAAATCAGAGTAGAGTCATCAGCACATTGGATACAGCTGACTTTTGGGATGACAGTATAAAGGTCGTTAATGAAGATGGAGAACAGCAAGGGCCCTAGTATAGAGCCTTGTGGTACTCCAAGGGTGTTGGGTAGAAGGTTAGAGAGTTTGTTCTGCCAGAGGACAGCCTGCTGTCGACCATTCAGGTAGGATTGAACCCATTGGAGGGCTCCAGTATCTAGACAGAATGTTTGCAGGGTGTGGATTAAAAGTTGGTGATCAACCATATCGAATGCCTTGGAAAGATCCAAAAGAGGGCTGAGGATATATAATTATTGTTGCGATTATGGTTTATGGTGTTAGTAAAGGCTAGGAGGGCTGAAGTAGTGCTGTGATGAGGACGGAAGCCATGCTGAGTGTCTGCCATAAGGCGATTTTGGATTAGGTGGTGCATGAGTTGTCTATGAATACATTTTTCCATAATCTTTGCAAGTGGAGAGAGTATAGCTATTGGCCTATAATTGGAGAATTCAGTAGAGCTGCCTCCTTTGTGAAGTGGGATTACATAGGATATTTTCCAGATGGTGGGAATTTTAGCTTCTACTATGGTTCAATTGATTAGTATTGAGATGGGGTAAGAAATAGCATCAGCTGATTTTTGTAGGTACTCGGCAGGGAGTTGATCATCAGAAAGTGTAGTGGGTTTTAATTTTTTGATCAAGGTACGGATAAGTGAAGTGGTGACTGGTTGGAAGCTGAACGCAAGTAGGTTTCTAGGGGTGCTACTTTCAGGACCAGGGGAGCTAGGAGGTAGTTGGCTAGCTAGGGCTTGAATTGTCTCAGTAAAGAATTGGTTAAAACTATCAGAAACATCTTCAGGGGTTTTATCAATAGTAGCAGCAGGGATTGGGGTTGAAGTTTGTCCAGGATGTAGTAGATTATTTAAACCTGCCCAAAACTTCTGAGGGTTATTTTGATTTACTGTCTGTAAATTACAGTAGTATTGTTTTTTGTCTTGTAAAATTGATTTTAAAAAAATTTAAATTGAATTTAAGCTGTTTAAAAGGAACCTGGTATAGTGTCTGGCCCAAGTGAAGCTGTGTTTTTAGCTTTAGAGAGTGCAGTGGCAACCTCTTCTTTGGTGATAATTAGTGAAGTGATGGAGGTTATTTTTGGGGGAGAACTGGAGATGATGGGGAGGCAAAATTTGAACTGACATTCCCTGTTACGCATGCCTCATGAGCCCTAAGAAGTCTGCCTCCTTCGGTGACTACCCTAGCTAATACAATAGTAAGCAGACTATAACAATGACAGTCATGGGTTTATAGTTACTGAGGTCATTCCTTGAACCAAACATGCTTTCATCCTGCACGTTTGGTTTTTACTCATATTCTCAACCTTTAAAATAGTGCAAAATTAGATTAACACAAATAATCCATGCCCAGAAAGGACTTAAGAAATTAAAAAAAAAACATTTTTCTGTGTTGAAACCTTGCACACTGGTTGTCAGAGAGTATCTTTGCGTTCCCTTCGTGAGCAATGATAAATGACAGTTTTCATCTCATGGCAAAAAGAAAAAAATTGTTGACCCTGCTAATGCTTTGTGAGTGTTGCATGAGTGAGCTTACTGTCTAGGTGCAACATAAAGCAATAATGATATCAGAATAAGTTTACATTATTAGTTCACTTGTAAGAGCTTCGATGGCTTATTTTACTCTTGTTGTAATGTTTACCATGTCCCCTAAGATATGTGGAGGGTTTTGATCCCCTGCTTGCTGAAGTCTGTTTAATATTACTCATTTGCAGTCTTCCAGACTGTAGTAGCACCCCCTTCAGATGTAGGCTGTCTGACAACTGAATTACAAGTTCGTCTGTGGTGTCTGTAGCTAGGACACAGTTTGAGAGAGTGTGAATTAGGCAGGTTAGGTTGTGGGTTGTGGGTTGGCTTAATGGTTAAGGTACTTATCTCCCAAACAAGAGGTACAGGGTTTGATCCTTATTAAAGGAAATTGGCTAGGCTTAAAACAGTCCACAAGGCCAGCTATTACTAACCTATGAATTCCATGAGGTATAATTTGTGGCATCGTAACCACTGAACTTGATGAGTATGCTAGTTATGTCTCATCTGTTTTTTTTTTTTTTCCTGAATCACTGTATTTGCATGAAGAGAAAACACGATAAACTTTGTGTAGAGTTGTACACATTACTATGCACATGACTAAGCATTTGCAGTTAGCTCTGCATATGCCCCAGAAGCTAAATCTGTCAAGTGAAATACAATTGATATCCCATAATTAACCACCTTAAGCTGGAGTCACTGTTGAGCATGTGTTCTCATCCGCAAACAGGGGGAAAGAGGCAATGATGGCTGGTAACTTCAAAGTGAGGGCAGGCTTCAGGAAGTAAACAAAGGGGGTGAGGCCTAATTGGAATGGCATGTGTCTTAATCATGACAGGCCAGTGACCATTACCTGTGATCAAACAACAGATGGTGTTAGTCACTTTCATCCAAAAACTGCCTCAGTACCCACTCATTATAGCCACTTTATGGACTATATGAACCTCAGAGGTCTGGCTGTAATTAACAAGGCCAGGCTTAGCTGAAATGTATTACTAGATGAAGAATTCCACGGCCCCTTTTGCACACTGGTCCCCCTGCACCTTCCCATTGCTCCTACCCTGTCTTTCCTCCATCCTGGCCCCATTCACTCCAGATAGAATATTTATTTTTTTTTTACACATTGCCTTACTTTCTATCTTTTTCCTCAATTCTTTTAAGGCGCCCTAATGTGCCAAGACTCTAATTTAATAAGTGTGGTGGAAGTAACTGAATTAAGCTGGAGGCCTGGTGCCACTAGGTCCCCAAGTCATAAAGTTCTAGTTTCTTTGAGATGCCATCTTAGAGCATTTTTAACAAACTTTTGATTCAGTGATGGCCTGAATGAAAATCATGAGTGATGAAATAAATTCAGTTTTATGTTTTTCTTTCAATGAAAAATAAGTTAGCTAAATCTTCAAAGCTAGCAAAATAGTAGTTCTCGATGAACTGAGATGACAAATGTTTGTAAAGATATATAAATCATATGCAAAAGAAGTGTCTGACTTCTCTCCTTTTTAAAGTGATGGGGTCAAAATGGTTCACACTGCCTACTTTAACCTGACCAAGGCATTTTACACAATACCCCACTAGGGCATTATTGACAAACTCACGAAGTTAGGTATAAACCCTTATGATACCTGTTGGATGGTCAGCTGGCTCACAGAAAGGACCCAGGAAAGTCCACCTCCACAAACAGGTCAGTCACCAATATTGTCCCTCAGGCATTACTCTTGGGACTGCTCCTTTTTGGTATCTACTTCTCTGAGGTCAAGGCCAATGTCAAGGACCTCTGGCTGATTAACGACAGTAGGAAATTAGGAACAGTTATGAAATCCCCCACCCCACTAATGTTCTCCAAGAAGGGCTGACACAGACAAATAACTGGTATCAGAGCCGGGACTAAAATGAAATGCCAAGAAATCCATAATAGTATCCTTTGGGAAGTTGGCCACCCATAGTAACTACCATATTAACAACACTCCCATAAGAGTCGACACAGTAATCAGGGACTTGGGAGCATACACAGACAGTAATCTGGCTTTTGACCACTATGTGCCTATGGTAAAGAGGAATTTTTTTTCTGTGTTGTGAAACTTTTAAATAAAGGTATGACATTTAGGTCCAAGGAGGTCACTATTCCACTGTATTCATTGTTCATTAGTCCTATCATTTTAGGCTCCTCACTAAAAGAATATGGAGTATAAATAGCATGTCCTATGCAGACCTCCTCAAAATCCTCTCCCTGTATTCTGTCAACTACAGGCTGTTGAGGGGAGATCTATGCTTGGCATACAAGGCATTTGTGGATCTCATGCTGATGGACCTCCTTTATATTCACAAAACAAACAGCACCAGGATTATTCCTTCTAAAGGCTTAAACATTGTATGTGATATAAATAAGACCTTCTGGAGAGACAGGTATGCATCCCAGAGACTACCCCATCTCTGGAACAGACTCCGCATCCATGTGAAGCAAAGTTCCTTCCTAACTAAAGACAGGTGTAGTTAGGACAACTGGATATGGAAAATGAAATTTGCCCCGTTTGCCAGCTGTGTCTCTAATGGGAACAGGGAACTTGCAAATGGCTCATTTCCCAGACCCCTGCTTGAAACTGGTTTATTTCCCAAGCTCCTCTTTACACTATCAAGGGTACCCAAACTTGTCTGAGATTTGGAATTCATGCTAGGCTTAAAAAGGCCCAAGTGGTTATCAGCCTAGTACACACCTATGGCTTATGAAAACAAGATAGTTTCCTTCTGACTTCCCCTCTGAGGTTAGATTGGGATAAAAGTAAAAGCACAATCGGCCATTGGCATACATAGGTTCATAGGTTGGTACTAGGCTATCAGCCCTAGGGCCTATACAAGCCTAGCCATAACAATTCCCTGGATATTTCTTCCCACAATATTTACTTCCCTGGACCCCTTACTAGCAGGGCGACTGACATGATCACCGGGGTAAATTGCCCATCTCCCATCCAATCATCAAGGTTCCTTTTGAAGAGGGCCAAGGAGGTGCTCTGCTTGACATGCATGGGCAGTCTATTCCAGAGTATGGGTAGTCTCTGGGTCAGGAACCTATCCCTCCAGCATGTTTTGTTCATTGTGATGACAATGTTTAGATCCCTGGAGTGTGTGGCTCTGAGGGATTGGGATTTCTTTAAATGGAGCATGTCTATCAGCTCAGAGTTTGACATGGCCTTGTATGTTAAGCAGAGATCACCTCTGAGTAGACAATATGCCACAGAGTATAGCTGGAGCTTTTTTAGACAGTCAGCATAGGACATCTGCTTTAGGCCTGTGACTCTTTTAGTGAGGTATTTCTGTGGCCTTTCCAGCTGCTGCAGATGTCTTGTGAGGTACATACCAAATGGGGTGTTGTACTCTATAATGGGTCTAATGAGGGATGAGTACAGTGGGACAATGACCTCCTTTTTTCTGGATGAAAACCCTTAGTGATGAGGTGTGCCACATAGAAGGATTTCCTGACTGTGATGGCAATGTGGTTATCGAAGGTGAGACCACTGTCTACCTGTGTCCCTAAGTCTCTCATCACACTTTTGGTGTTTAGTGTACCGTCACCTATGTGGTAATTCATGGGTACATGTTTTTTTCCCAAAGGGGATAATTATACATTTCTTGGCATTAAGCTTGAGCCCATGGCTCTGGCACCAAGCATCTGTTTCTGTAAGGCCATTTTGTAGAATATCCACATCATTTAGGGATTCAATAATGGCTCCCAGTTCACATGATACAGCTGAGGGTCTTAGATAAAACACAGAGTGAGTGAACTGACAATGCTACTCTTTGTACCACTATGCCAGTGATCAGTTGCTTTCACACACATGCCATCCATACCAGCACAGACTTATTGTATATAATGGTGATGTTTGTGATAGAAAATTGCAAGAATATTACAGAGAACTTGTTACTTTTAGAAACACTGCAATCTTCCTAATCCTCCCACACACAGTCAGTTTTATCACAGACAACACCGACCTCCCCAATTATAACACCTTTTTTTCAGTGCACAACTCAGATTTCTGAATGTGTTAAAACAGATGAAGTAAAGTATTCCTGCTGGCTTCACATAAATGCACACTAGTCCTGCAAAGTCAAAATAATGACTTCTTAAACTGACAAATGATGGCAGTGTCAGTCACTTGTATTCACCAACAGCTCCCATAACTTTCAATTATAACCAAATGTGTTGAGTGTGTACACCTCAGATATGAGACTGTAATGTTGTGTCTTTCAGCTTATCCTGGTTAGGGGTCATCACAGCGGAACTCCAGTCCGCTAATGTTTGGTAGTAGATTTTTATGTGCCGAGTTACCAGCCCTGACGTACAACCTTCAACGAAGGCATGCCCATTCATGCATGCCTCCACACAGAAGACGCTCTAGCTGAGAATCGAACGCAACAACGTCTTGCTGTGAGGTGACAACGCTACCACAGCATCACTACCACTGGTTAGATATGCGACTGTAATACAATAATAAAAATACAAAAATAACAGTTGGCCACACACACACACACACACACACACACACACACACACACACACACACACACACACACACACACACAAGTCCCCATCAATTACAGCAAATTCTGTGGCTGTGTACACTTTAGATGTTTGATTGAAATCAAATGAATGAATGACTGTTATACAGATTTAAATAATGTGGGCTGCTGTCAAAAACATACACTGTGCAACCTATCACAATCCCCTGCACCTGCACATACATGAACACACACACACACGACCATCGATTACAGCCATTTGCATGACAATTTCAAGTAAATGCATAAATAACTACCCCACAGGAATGTACTCCCTCATCACTGCTGCCATAATATATTGCCCAAGCCAATGCACACCTAATACACACACACTCACATATTGCCCAAGCCAATGCAACCTTAACACACACACTCACACATACATCTCAACTGCTTAGCACAGGGATTAAGGAGAAAGATAGCGCCAAAATCAGGGACAAATATCACTGTTATACACTTTGTATTACTCTTCTTTTTCAGAAGGTTCCTAAGCCTGAAATTCAAATTTCTGTCTTTATTTATTGACTGCAATCCTCACTGATTTGCCAGAGAAACCACAAACATGACAAGGAATAACCAAAATGTGAGGAAAAACAAGACACAGTCTGTGAAATCAGAGACAATTGAAAGCATCTCTACCACCCACACATACATATGTCACACACTCTCTCAGGCACACACGCACATGCACGCACACACACACACACACACACACACACACACACACACACACACACACACATACAACTACTACTAATTACAACCATTTGTATAATTGTGACTGCATGCCCTAGAAGTTTGATTGTGATCAAATGAAAGAATAAATGCATGAATTAGCTGCCACACAGGAATGTTTCTTCTAAGATGATTGCTGCCAGAATGCATTACAACCTGCTGCCTGTTGCACATCTCCTCTTCCACATGCTTCCCAACTTTTACCTCAAGAATCAAGCAGCCAAAAGACAAAAATCAGGGACATATACTGCCTTACAAATTTATAACTTTAAAAAAGAAACAGCGAACTGGAAGGCCAAGTTGTACACAGAACAAAATTCCAAAAAAAAAACCCACCTAGAAAGCACCAAAGAGACAAAGTGATGGTTTTTAGTGTAGTTAAAGTTTAATGTTCGCTATTCATCCAAACAGACTTCCTCAGAGATTTATAACTTTGCTAAAATTGCAGGTGTTGCATTAGAGTGTTTTTTTCTGTCTAAAACTCAGTGTCTCTTATGAGTTGGTAGTGACTACATTGTTTACTGATTACTCTAAAAACAAAACTTTGCAAGGAGGAGACCAAAATAAACAAATCAAGAAAGTTTCTATGAAATCAGGGACAGTTCAGAGCATTTATGCCTGTCCCACACAAACTCACTTATAGTGAATTACTTACCTTCCTATGTACTAAATAAGTGACATAAGTTGGCTAGTTTAAATAAAGAAATAAACAAACAAATAAATAAATAACACAGGCTCCCACACTTATACTTCAAAAATAATCCATTACTTGCATGATTTTATTTCATTCTCAGGCTGTCTCAGCCTAAGCTGGTCACTTGAGGCAGCCTGAGCCAATAGAAATGGCTCCTTGCTGCTTCATATAGCAGTCCAATGAGCCACTTTTTTCTGATGATCCTGCCTTCTGCAGAGGGAAGGACGACCTATATATGGCTGATCACCTTATTCCTCATGTGGAATAGACATACTGGTTCGCTGTGAAAACCGCCCACAAACAGAGAAAGCTGATTTCATTTTATTCTTCTTCCTTTAACTGAAAGGAAGGTCTCAGACCTCTGCACATGTGTGTGGAGTGCTGATCTTTGGTCTTCCTTTAACTGAAAGGAAGGTCTCAGACCTCTACACATGTGTGTGGAGTGCTGATCTTTGTAACAGTAGCAACATCTTTATTAAATTTCCGGCAATCCTACATTTATATAAGTGAAAAACATACAAAGTGATACCACTTTAGTTGCAAACAGTTTACATCACAGATACTATTGAAACAACTGTAGTTGTAAACATAAATCACTTATAAACCTTCTAGTCATTGTCAGTTAAGCATTATATAGCTCATTCAAATCCTGCCTCTTAAACCTAGTTCCTGCTCTGCATATATTGTTCTTACAATTCCCATTTTTTTTCTATGTAGTTTGCTCCTTCCTTTTTCTAAAGATCCCAATTCCAGTTGTTTTATCTCTGTTACTATATTCACTATTTCTAGTAAAGTTGGTCTAGACTTTGATTTCTATTTTCTAGTAATTGCTTTTTTGGCAGCCACCATAATTAGACTCAGCAAGGCCTTACTATGTCTATCAATTCCGATTCTGTAGTATAACTCAAAAAATAATTTCCCCAGTCAGTCTGACCAGCTGTTATATAACTTCTTCTGTGGCATAAGTAGGTAGTACACAGGTCAGGCAAAAATGAGTCAGACAGGCAATGTGTAAACTCCAATGAGATGTACATTGTATCAGTGTGAAAAGCTATGTATATCATGCAATAGTGACTTGGTGAACAAATATGATCTAAGCTGTACTAATTGCATGTGACAGTATGGTAGGTGGAGGGTTTTGATCCCCTTTGTGCTGTAATCCATTTAACACTGCATTTTTTCCCATTCTCATGGACTGTTGGCAACTTCCATTCAAATGTGTGCTTTCCGACAACTGATTTGGATGTTCATCTGTTGCGTCATTAGCTAGTAAACAGGTTGAGATAAGTAGTCAGGGGTTCAAATCCATTGAGGTTTAAGTTGTAGCAGTCTGGCAAACAATTCATACCTTGCAGTATATACAATGATTATAAGCAATAAAGATAAGCATAGTATGTGTATGTTATAGCATGATATGGCTGTGTAAATTGAAATTGGAAAGTGGGTTTTGATCCCTTATTGTTATACTTTGTTTACTAATGCTCATTTCTCACTATTACAAAGTGAACGAGCAACAGTGAACTGTGGTAAAGTTACTACCTTCACTGTCACATTATCACAGCACATTATATGGCCAAAAAGGGGTTTTACAGTGATAAAAACATTATATCTGTGGTATAATTTGTGCAACAGTTACAGGACAGCATCTGCACTGCCCCTATGTAAGCACAGAGAAATGACACTTGTATGGCAAAAACTGAAGAAAATCCTTCAAATATGCTAAGAACTCAGTTTCTTTGGAAAAACCTTTAAATGTACAAAGAACTTGGCTTCCGTTATACAACTGAAGTGACTGACAATGCTCAACACTAGGCAATACTGACATCAGATGATATTGATAGTTGCATTGTCACACATTCCATGTTGTCGCCTCACAGTTAGACGTTGCCCGTTCGATTCTCAGTTAGAGCGTCTTCTGTGTGGCAACATGCGTGAATGGGCGTTCCTTCATTGAAGGTTGTGCGTTAGGCCTGGCAAGCCAGCATGTAAAACTCTACTGCCATCATTAGCGGACCGGAGTTCCGCTGTGGCGACCCCTAACCAGGAAAAGCCGAAAGACACAAATTGTCACACATTCCATGTGACTTTGTAGTCATAAAATGATGTGTTCATTGTCAGTACATAGGGGAGGATTGTGAGTCCCTGATTATTACATGTTGTATGCAATGTTCATTTTTTAGTCTTCCCCTGTGCTCTAACATTCCCTTGAAATGTGTTTTTTTACAACATTGTCATAAGTTCCTCTGTGACATCGCTTGTTAATGTGCTGGTGTATAGATTATCAGGCAGGCATGGGTTCCTTTCCAATGAGGTCTAAGTTGTAGCAGTCTGACAAATGATACATACCTTATGTTAAGTACTTACAATGCATATAAGTAATAAGGTTAAGCATGATATGTGTTTGAAACAGTTTGTTATGCTGTGTAAATTGTCAACACAGTAAAGAGTGAGTTTTGATCCCTTGGTTGTTGTATGTGGTTTAATGATGGTAATTTTCAACAGGGTTATCACTTTTTCTTTGAGATGCATATTATCTGCTCACTTCACTATACATTTTGCTTTGGCTTCAGTGGATAATGCAGTTGCATGGAGTGTATTAGTTAGGCAGGGGGTCAAACCCATGATGCTCTGTAGTTAGGCAGGGGTTCAAACCCATGATGCTCTACCTTTTGCATGCTGATGAAAGCATTATCAAACGCTAATAACATGCTGTGCAAGTATAAAATAAGGTAAATATAATAAATGTAAGGGAGAGCTTCCATGCCTCAGTCTACTCAAGTAGTGGCATGTACAGTGGCTGGTGGGCTTTAATCTCTTCCACTTTTGGTTGGTGTGTTGTTTTCTGCCACTTCAGTTTTCACTTTTCAACTCTGTTCTAACATTTCTGTGAAATATGTGTATTCACACCTCTTTGATATATGTTCTCCTGTGGCTTTACTTGCAAAAGCACTAATCTATAGAATATCTTTGAGAAAAGGCAGGGGTTTGAACAGAGGAAGGTGTATTTTTGTCGTCCAGCTATCGTGTGTTCTGTTCCCCTGAAATGTGTTTCCCAATCATCTTTTTTAGGAGGGCTTTTATTGCATGTTTGCTAACACACTTCTCTGAGGAATATATCCATTAAAAAGGCAGGGTTTTGAATTCTTGAAAGTGCATTTTGATTGTCATTTTCAGTCTTTTTTACTAGTGCTTTTGTGGCATGCCTTAATAATATTACCCACTTGGTAAGCAGGTAGGCCCACTTGACAGGCAGTCCCTTTTCAGGGACAAACCAGGAGTAATGTCACAACCTTAACTTCTATACCAGCAACCAAACACTGGTCTAGAGCATCTCAGTGACACATGCAATGGTTCTGTTCCATTCAAGTATATTGTAAGAATTGATATATGATACTGGAATCATCCAGAAATAACTGAAAGAAATTGAAATGTGATTGAAATGAATGTATCTGTTAATTACCCAAACTTGTGCTAAACAGGTACCAGTCTGTCCTTTATGGGCCAAATCTTCTTGTACTTTCAGGATAAAGCCTGCACACAGTGTATATCAGTTAAGAATGCTTTATTATGTACAGTAGGGTAGATGTCAACCATATTTGGATCAAATCTTAATGTCTGGAGCTTCTGTACTCATTATACTGTCCATAAATTCTGTACTCAGAAATGTAGCTGATAATTATGTCTGTAGCTTCTACACTCATATTCTGATGCTCCTGAATAATATTATTAATATTCTGGAATGTTGGGTATCTGACCTGCCTTCTGCACTCATATTCTGATGCGCCTGAATAATATCATTAATATTCTGGAATGTTGGGTATTTGACCTGCCTTCTGCACTCATACTTTGCAATGACTGTCTGCATCAGTCCAAATAAAACTAACTTTAACTTTGTCTGAAGTATGTCCTAATAATGCCAAAACCCTGTAAATGTCTACATGCCTCTTTAACCTTGGTTCCCAAGCCTTGTACCATACAAACAAAATGTGTTTGTACATGATGCACTGCACATTCTGTTCTTATCAGTATTTTTCACTGATTGCATTTGATATCACTGCATTTCTAGACTTGTATTTAAGTGAAACCTGATCTTACATTTCTCTTTTCATGCTGTCATGTGTTTAATTCCCTCGAAAGGAAAAAATCTTATAACCAATGTGCATATTATGCTGGAAAGGTTGGTACTTTCTAGCATTATATATTTTTGATTCTTCTGACTTTGCTGAACAAGAAAGTTGGGAGACGTGCTTCTATCCCACCTCAAAGCTGTTCATTCCACATTTGCGAACCTTATGTTATAGACTCTGCTTGCTTCTCCTTATCATCGCAGTCTGTCCCACATTCCTATTTCCAGTGTATGCTATGGTCAAAAAATAAATATACCACAAATTTGCCAAAAATGAGAATACAATTCAAAGTCGTCTTTCTTTATTCATCTGTGTTTCATGTACATTCGAATTTAACATAAAATAAAGCTGCTTCCATTATTCCAGCTTCTTTGATGGATCGGTGAACTTATTTTTTATTGTCATTACAAATGTTTTGGAGTTTTGAATATCTTGGGGGCTATATGGATTTTCATAACTTTTCTGTTTTCTTACTGTCACATTCCCTACATTTCCCACATATGTGTTTTATGACCCTCACACCCTGACTGCTTCAGTGACTCCCTTTGCTAATGAAAAACATTCATTCATTCCCTGGAATATTATTATTTTTTTTTTTGCCACTCCATCTGCAAATGTACTACATTTTCCAAGTCTGCATTTTATGATCTCTTGCACTCTGACTTCTGCAGTGGTTCCCCTTGCCAGTAAACTGTGGATATATTGTCATGCATTCTGACTTACCCAAATGACTCCCCTCAGGGTAAAATATATTCCTTTTCTGATGACATTCATGGCATAGTACAGCTCCACTGCTGACACTGATGTTGTTATAGGTTCATAGAATGATACTAGGCTATTGGCCTGGTTACTAAATCATGTTATGTAATTATATTACACCTCTCATGCATATACTTCACATTCTTCAAAACTGACATATTATTATAGCACCTTATTCACTTTGCTTTTCTATCACTTGTTTTTTTCCTCAGCAACTCCATTTGTACTTTTATGTTGTCCAGTCCTGTGGATTCTTTTATTGCAGTGTAACCTCTACTCCAGCTTTAACATCAGGGATACTTTCCTTTGTATTCCACATTTTTTTACATATGCGCTTGTTGCTGTTGATTGTATCAGCAGTATAAAACTGTCCATGCACACTTGCATGCACTACTGGAGGTACTCATGTTTACCTCATCTGATTGTATTTTGAGGTGGCTGTGAAGTGGATTACCATTCTGTAGCCGGGGGTCTGTCCTACTGCCATTACAAGAGGCTCTTCATTGTGTACATTGATGTAGATGCATGAATATGCAATTAGCATTGGTGGTTGTCATGCTGGAAATGTAAAGAGTGTTGATTTGGCGTTGGTACAGCCTAGATGTTAATGAATCCCCAGACTTGTCTTTGTGGAAACAAAAATGGCACGAAAGTAGCTTAACCTCATCATTTGCTCAGTTTGAGAAGTCTGATATTACCAGACTAGTGTACATTTTTGTGAATAAAGTCGTTATACTTGGGCTACTGTGTGAATGTGTAACGGTGTTCATTTATTTATTTATGTAGGATTTTCCTGTAAAAGGTTTTAAAATGTGCAAGTATTTTAGAGTTGTGTAGTTTTAAAAATAAAAAAGCGTGTTTTGTAGCTTTAAATTTTAGGGTGGTTTAACTAATTGATTGTTTAATGAATTACAGTATTTAAAGGGTTTGTTTGCCTTTCCAATGTTTGTCTGATGAAGAAGTTGGTGATGAAAACATACTTTGTCAAAGCATTACTAAAATTTGTTGTGGCTACATTTGGAAGTGGACGTTTCCTTGCTAATATTAAGCCCATTGCTCTCGAAGTGTGTGTTGGTGCACCTTAGTTTTGGTGTTCTTAAATATATATTATTCTTACAACTGGAGCTTTTCTCCCTGGGCCTCCATTGAAAAAGGACTTGTGTCCAGTTGGACTTTCCTGATAAATAAATGCAAAATAAATGAATAAAAATAAATGATATACCCTTGGTTCCAGAATTGTGAGATTGCCTATGTCCTTTTTGATAAGTTCCATGATGATTACTTCCATGGCCTTAATGATGAGGCCATTCAGGCTTATGTGTCTATAATTCCCCGGTTATGTTCATAGTCCACCCTTGTGCAGAGGTATGACTGTTGCTGTCCACCATTCTGCAGGAACATAGCCTGTTTGGGAGCTATGATTAAATACTCCAAGTGGGTCTGCTAGGTCATACTTGAAGTTATTTAAAAGGCAATCTGGGATGTTGTCAGGGCTATTAATGCCCTGTTTTTAACCTAAGAGTGGTCAGTGTTGACCTGCTTTCTTGAGATAATAGGCTGAGGAATGGTGGCAGTTATACTTTGGGTGATGACTGGTGGAAACAGTGGGTTGATGTTTGATAAAAATTTGTCAGCTAGCAGGTTGTCTATCTCCCGTGGATGAGTATGGGTGTTGCCATCCACAACCAGCTCTGCGCATAGCTTTTTATTCCCCTTAAGATTTCAGGCATACTTCTGAAATGCTCTGTGACATAACCTCCAAATACACCATTGTGTATGAATCACATGTAACACAGTGCAACTGTTAACACAGTCATACAACTCAACTTATTTCATGTCATTACACCATTTGTACATCATATGCCTATATGTTTCTCAGTTATTACAGACTACCTCTGTCCATATGTGACATATGCACCACCCCATGATAGAATTAGCAATCATACATCCAGTGGTCTGCAGACGGCTTGCACATGGTAGTGTAGAGGCTCTGCTTCATGATGTGGGTATACATCTTTGAGATGATGACATCTTCAGAGTTCTGCAGAAAGGATGTTATATGGACAGAGGGAACAGGGGTTGCTGAATTTATGGGACTATATAAAATATTGTCCTGAGTGGGAGTCAACTGAAGAGAAATTTAAAACATAACACAATGACTGTAATATACCATCAACCACACACACACACACATGTTGATTGAGTTCAGATTTGAACCCACCTGTGTAGGTATACAAGCCAGATTATGTACAACATAAGAGTAACACCACTACAGATATCTGACTTTAATAGTCTCAGAGTACACTTTATAGAAGATGACATCATCAGTGTGTTCTGAGAAGAATATGTTAGGAGGATTGTGTGACAAAGATGTGGACTCACATCCCAGTGTAAACATGTCTCCAGAGTGATAGCTGAATGAATATACACATGTTAACTGCTGTGAGATTAGAAACCCTATCTAGTTACACAAGCTGGAGAACAGAGTACTCAACATTAGAGCCACAGCACAAGTCTGACTTTAATAGTGTCAGAGTGCACTTTATAGAGAATTACATCATCAGTGTATGGTGAGATGATGATGTTGGGAGGACTGTATGAAATTGCTGTGGAGTCATGTACCAGTGTAAAAGTATTTTCTGAATAATACTTGCGTAAGGGCTGCAGAACCTGGAGGCAAGCTCTTCTGACTATGCTCTCTCTCACTCACACACACACACACACACACACACACACACACATTGACTTTTGTGAGATTCAATTCCCTTCCTTATTACTTAATACTAACATCATAGCACAAGTCTGACATTAGGTCTGTCAGAATGGACTTTATAGAGAATTACATCATCAGTGTATGGTGAGAAGATGATGAGAGGGCTGTATAACACTGCTGTGGAATCTTGTACCACTGTAAAAGCAATTTCTAAATGATACTTGAGTAAGGGCAGGAGGACCTAGAGTCAAGCTCTTCTGTCTACGCATGCACACAAATTGACTGCTGTCAGATTCAATCCCCTACCTAATTGCACAAGCTAGAGAACAGAATACTTAACTCTAACACCACAACACAAGTCTAACTTTGACACTGCCAGAGTGAACTTGTCTAGACAATGACATCTTCAGTGTATGATGAGAAGATGATGGTATGAGAGCTGTATGAGATTGCTGTGGAGTCATGTACCACTGTATTTCTGAATGATAACTTGAGTGAAGGCAGCTGGACTTGGAGTTAAGCTCTTCTAACTATGCACATACATACATACATACTCAAATATACGGACACACATAGAAGTTGACTGTTGTGTGATTCTATACCCTACCTAACTAGTTACACAAACTGGAGAACACATAACTTAACACTCACACCACAGCAGAAGTCTGATTTTATCACTTTCACAGTGCTCTTTATTGAGGATGACATCATCATAGTGCCACAGGTAACATACACCTTTATGTGACTTATGAACCCCAACATGTCAAATGTTTGTCCAGATAACAGCAGGACTTCTGATATGATTGTGTGAGTGCAATTTGCAAAAATATATTTAAATACATCCTAGTAACCTAGGTGAAAGAAACTGTCAGAAATGCATGTTGCAAAACTGAGCCATGCATGTACCTTTTGTACCTTTTTCTCAGCATGTTGTTTAGATAGCATACTCATACATATACATGTACATGTAGACACACACTTTGGAAACACCAGCACTGCAAGGGTGGAGGTATTTGTCTTCATGTTCGGATGAAGTGATGTTCACATTAATGGAATTCACTGACAATATCAGTGTCATATGCTCATGGATGGCCAATGTCCACTGTCAGTATAAACTGATACCAAATGTAACAATACAGTTATGCTATGTATTTCTGTAATCTGTTTGACAATGGCCCAAATACTGATATATCATTTGCAAGTGCATTGCTACAGGGCACACATGAAAATCAGAAAGTAAGAGTTCAGTCAAGTACAAATGTCCCTGCCCTTCTCTTGTGTTCAGGAATATCTTTTCCTGTCATGAAAGATAACAGCTCAGTAACCAGAGTAAGGCATGCCAAACACCTCAACATAAAATATCACAGAGAAACTGATTTGTGCAGCTGATGACAAAATGTAATCTCATGCATGATTTGTACTTCATTAATTCAGCTCGAACTCGTGAGGTACTTTGTGATATATGCTATGGGAGATATTCCTGACAAAAACTTTGATGTCATGCTGTAGTTAGATTTAAAATTTTGGGTTCAAACTTTTATTACATAAATAACTGTTGCCTATATCTTCCCTGTTTGTGTGATGTTAAGCACCGAGCAAAAGTGGTTCTCTGCTTAAGTAAAAAGTATAAGATTTAATTTGGTTCACCTTCCTTAGTGTAAGCAGGCTAAGAAGTGATGTGTGGCCTTCTGGGCAGTACTGAGTGTGGGAAACACACTTGCTGCTTTGATTTCTCTGTGGCACAGTGTGTAAGAGCAGTGTGCTCCCGTATAGAGCAAGGGTTCAAATCCAGGTTAATTTCTCTTTTTTTATAGATGGTATCAATATGACATTAGCTAAGTAAATGTGACCAGTACTGCAAATGTGACTATCAGTAACTACACTAAAATATGTGTCTTCCCCAAATTTTATCAGTAATGCCTACCTCAGTACAGCAGTGCAACTAGTAGCTGTTTTGCAAGCCTCACTGCAAATCACAAGTAAATTATGTGTACAGCTTTCTAGAAATGATAAGGGGTCATACATCTTTTGAAATTGTTATTATGACTCGGCAAATACACTATAGTCCTGAGTATCCTGAAAGGTGTGTGCACTATGCTCCTTCAAAGTAAGGACAGTTTTCTCATCACATTAGATTAACATTTCTTCTATCTAAACATGACAGAAAAGGAATCTTACAGTAGATTTTTAAACCTTGCACACTACAGGAGCACTGATAACCTATTGAATTAAGGTAAACTGGTGGTATTATCCATCAACAGAGTCATGACAGTATGCAGAAACCATGAGATGACCTGTACATACATCACCCTAATAGATACACACACGTAAGGAGGGGTGGGAGTGAAGGTATGAATACAAGGAGAGATGAACATACAGATAACAATGTTTGATGTAATGGAACATTCATGGACATGTTTCTGGTGTGCTTTCATTATTAACCTGCCATGCTCTGTAGTATGAAGTGACTGATATAGGGGTAAAGAAGGGTTAGAAGGAGGACAACAGGCTTATGACAAGCAGAGCAAAGTTGGATAGATATGTCAGAGTTCTGGGGATGGATGTCACTTCAAATACTCATTTTTGGCCAGTTTTCAATATAGCTCCATGAGAACTCAGAATTGTGGCAAATGTTAAGATACAGCTGATTAAACATCTCATACACAAATAACATCACACTGAGAAATTATGTTAAATGCATCTGGAATCGAACCCTCTGCTGCTATATGTAAAAAATAAATCTTCAGTAAAGTGATAAATATTAATACTCTACATAGGAAGTTGCATTTTGTTACATTCCACAGTGTAAATAACTATTAGAGTAACTGTTTCAAAGTACTAGCTTTACTCTACTGTAACTCTTGTTTTCCTTTAGCACAGTGAGTTTAAGCAGTATTGTATGGAGATAACCAGACTAGTGTAGCCAATGGCAAAAACTCACCAGATTTTGCATTAGGACATGAACAGTCATTCACCACCACTCAGCATTGGTACAGGATGCCAAACTACACACAAAAGCAGAGAACAAAAAGTGAAGGCTTTTTTATGGGTCATTTCTGGCCAGTTGTGTGGTATGTGATTCTATTTTCTGACCAGATTAAAGGTCTGATAATGGGGTTGATAGGCAAGTGATGAAATGGGGGGACAAGCAGAGGGAAAAATAAAAAGAAATAAAGATATTCACAGGAGGGAATTATGAAAGAACCATAGATATCAACTTCTTCAACACTGTTACGTGAACATGTATAGAAATTTGTATGTATCTGGTCACCACAACACAGATGGATGACAACAATGCATTAATGTTGTGTAACCAATTGGATTGAATCGAGTGTGTCGAGAAGACACACATGCAAAGTGGAGAGCTATGTAAGGGACAACATTTTTGTGGGACAGGTACCAATTTTTTTAGAAATGTTGTGGAAGGGGCATAGGCATGTGAGAGTCATGCAGGTAGGGTAGGTGAGGAAGCAAGTGCAGACAAACAGGGCAAACAAGACAGATATAGGAATGGTGATGGACACAAAAGGTTGGGGGATACCGTGATTGGGGACAGATAAGAGACATATCAATCAAGTGTGGGATGAGTGAGAATCTAGTCCTTAGCCTGAAAACTGTCATCTCTGTCCCTTCCTTATTTTCCCATGAGACTGCTTGACATGGGAGTCTGTTTTCTACTTTAATGAGCAACCTCTCCAGGTAACACCAAGGCCAGTTTCTATAACATCATGCACCATCCTATCAGTGCCATGCAGGCAGCTCCTGGCAGGTGATGTAATCACCACCCCCACCGATACTCCCAGAGGGTAGCAATGCTACCTCATGGGGATGGGTCAGGTAGTGCAGGGGATGCTGAGGCAGTACAGCCAAGTTGTGTCCCAAAGGTGCTGATGTGGCAGCTGGTGGAGGGTTGGAGGGAAATCCACAGTGATTGGCCTACCTCCCTGTGCTGAAAAGCATTTGGTTTGTTGGCAGAAAGGTATGACATCAAAGCAGTGTGTTTCCAGTTAAAAAAAAAAAGCGATAATGGGTGCGGTGAGACAAAAAATAAAAGAGATTATTAAAACCATGTCACATTTATGCTTTATTACAATAAATATACTTTATTATTATAGTAGCTATACATCTTTCCCTGTCCCAAAAATGTTTGTGAATTGTTACAAGTAATCCTTGGAATATGCAGATGTTTCACATATACTTTTAAAGATACTATCGATTAACTTAACATGCAATTAAAGCCAAATATTGCTGCAATTTAAATGTAATAAAATATATATTTGTTGAATGTAAATGTATAGGTTACTTGTGGGACTTGAACTCACATAATCTGAATACAGTATTATACTTGCCTAGTACTATTACCAATAGCTACATAAGAAAGCATACATGCTTGCTGTTACAGTTAAGATCTGCATGCTTAAGTTGCTACTGATCTATGGAATCCCAGTATATTTAATACAATCATGTTCATTTCTGCTGCATACATACCCCTTGCATCTCTGAGTCTCTCCAGTCTCTCAGCATATGCCTCCCTGTTCACTGTGATTTCCTGTACAGCTGTAAAATAAAGGAGAGAAAAAGAGACATGAAAGCATTATGCATACCAGTCTTGCCTATCTACACCATTCCATATAATTTTAGTTGCTTTATCTATATACTTGTACAACTGTGGGATGTCAGCAGTTTTAAACTCATCCAGCCATTGGTCAAATTGTCTCTGCTTGTGCTATTTCAGGTCACTGTAATGGTGCCTGCACTGCTCTCCAGTGTGTGATATGGCAGTCACACTGGAGGCAGTCTTGGCTAGTCTGTTCCAAGACTCAGCTTTATACTGACACCTGGTATAGTCCCCCTGCAGCAGACTACAGCTGTAGTACTTCATGAGGAGTGCAACAATTATTTTTGATTCTGCTACACTCCACCTCTGTGCCATGGATTTGTCACTATCTTTCCCATCTCCTGTCATGTCTGCAAAGCCCCTCCAACAATAGTACAAGTGTTTTCCCATCAATTTGTGATATTGCATGTTAGAGTATGCAAACACAAACAACCATGCCAAACACATTTGCGGGATGGAAAGCAGAGAGAAACATTGTCAAACAAAAAGAAGAGTTTATGAAACAACATGATAATTTGACATTGGCATTAATTTATCACTGAAATCTAAATGACTTGGCTTTAAAGCCATGACTTTGGAGGGATCATTGTGATCCCTTAACAAGGGTGGCCACGGTGGTGCATAGGTTACCACTGTCACCTCACAGCAAGAGGTTCTCCGGTTCGATCCTTGGCCCTATGGTCGCATGGGTTTCCTCTGAGTGCTCCAGTTTCCACCAAAAGACATGATGTAGGCTGATTGGACACACTAAATTGGCCCTAGGCATTCATGTCTCCTGTGGAAGGTTGTGTGCTGGGTTGGCAGCTCAACACTTTAAAACTCTACTGCCAGTCATGAATGGACAAGTGATCTGCTGTGGTGACCCCTGACTGGGAAAAGCCAGAAGAAGAAGATTGTGAGGAGGGGGTGTATCCATATTCATCAAGGACTCCCACACCTCAAGACTGGTTGCAACGCACGATGCATCGGAGACCATCCAGGTGCAATTAACCATAGGCAAGACTGCTCTGAAAATTGTAGCATGTTACAGGCCACCCTCACAAACTCAGGAACCTCACATGGCCTTCCTGAAAACACTAGAGGGGATAAATGTATCACCAAACACCATCATACTAGGTGACTTCAACTACCCTAATATAGACTGGGAACACTACTCAAGCCCAAACACCCTAGCCCAAAAGTTCCTGGAATTCATAAACTCAAATGCCATGGAACAACTAGTTACCATCCCCACAAGAGGAGATAACATACTTGACCTCATCATCATGAACATGGGAGCACAATGTTCAACACCGGAAGTATACCCCTCACTGGTGAGATCAGATCACAAACTAATCTCGCTGGAGGTCCTCATCCCATCCCACCTGAAATGAAAAAGACCACAGTAAAGAACTTCTCGAAAGCCGACTTCACACTTCTAAAGACTAGTGTGGTCTCCTTTAAGGCCCCCGAGCCGGCGGAAAACAGTACACATGCCACTGAATCACTTACAAATGCCTTCTACCAGCACCTGCAGGACTGCATGGATAAGGCAATCCCAAGCAAAACAAAGACTCTCTGTACCAAAGGCAAGCATCCAGTCTGGTGGACCCCAGCCATAAACAAACTCTACAACAAAAGGAGGAAGCTACTACAAGATAGAGCAAAATCCTTAAAAGGTAAGACACCCTTGATCACTATAAGTAAAAAACTAAGAGCTCTCATAAAATCATCCAAAGCAAATTTTGAGAGACAAATAGCTAAAGACTCAAAAGACAATCATAAGGCCTTCTTTAGCTATGTTAGAAACCTGGGAGGAAACTCCCAGATATGCTCAGAACTAGTTCAAAACGATGTGAAGATTACTGATCCTACGGACATTGCCAACATACTGGCTGACAGGTTCAGTGCAAACTTCTCCCCCCCCTCCCCCCAAAAGGAGAGATATCTATACCAAATGATTGCAGCCCCCCAAACATCTCCAACGCCCAAGTGAGAACTGCTCTCTCCAAAGCAAAAACACAGCATCCATGGGACCTGATGGTGTCCCCGGCTGTGTGCTCCACGAACTCAATGAGGAATTAAACCCACAGCTAGGACAGCTGTTTAATCAGAGCCTTACCTCTGGATACGTACCCAGGGAGTGGCGCACTGCAACTGTGGTCCCACTTCACAAAGGCGGTGCCTCCACCGACCCTGGAAATTACCGCCAATTAGCTTGACAAGCCTTATCTGCAAAGCCATGGAGAGGATCATAATGGACCTCATAAATAAAGACATAGGAATTTGCAGACTTTGGATCCAACCCAGTTTGGCTTTGTCAAAGGCAGATCATGCCTTTTAAACTTGGTTGACTTTTGAAACAGTCACCAAAGCCATTGATGAGGGAAAGGCAGTCCATACAGCCTACCTCGATCTGGCGAAGGCCTTGATACAATACCCCACTCGGGTATCATTGAAAAACTCATCAGCTTAAATATTAACCCATACATCACAAGATGGGTTGCAAACTGGCTGAGTGACAGAACCCACAGGGTCAGAGTTGCTGGCGCCATGTCAGACTCAAAGCCTGTCACTAGTGGTGTCCCACAGGGCTCAGTCCTAGGCCCACTCTTGTTTGGCATCTACTTCTCCGAAGTACAAGCAAACACAGGAGGGTTATGACTGCAAACTGGGCGCCATAGTAGAAAACATATCTGACACATATATCCTTCAGAAGGGTCTCACAGAAACGGATAACTGGTGCCAGAGCCATGGCCTAAAGTTAAATGCCAAAAAATGCATAGTCATACCCTTCGGGAAAAACAAGGTTACCCCTAGCTACCAAATAGGTGGCAATCCACTGAGCACAGAAGAAGTTATCAGGGACCTGGGGACCCAGGTTGATAGTAGTCTGTCATTCGACACCCATGTAGCTAAAGTAGTTAGGAAGACCTTCTACATTGCCCACCTTATCATGAAGGGATTCTCATCTAGATCAAGGGAGGTCATTGTCTCCCTCTACTCATCACTCATCAGACCAATGATTGAGTACAATGCCCCATTCGGAATGTATCTGACCCGACACTTGCAGCAGCTGGAGAGGCCACAAAAGTTCCTCACCAAAAGGATAAAGGGTCTCAAAAATCTGTCCTATGCTGCCCGACTGAAAGAACTCCAGCTCTATTCAGTCGCCACCGCTTGCTCAGAGGTGACCTTTGCCTAACATACAAGGCCATGTCAAACCCAGATTTGATGAATATGCTTCACCTCAAAAAATCTAGATCCGTCAGAGCCACAAGGGCGGGAGACTTAAACCTCGACACGGCTATTAATAGGACGTGCTGGAGGGATAGATTCATCACCCAAAGACTCCCTATGCTGTGGAACAAAATCCCGGTATATGTGAGGCAGAGCACCTCGCTGGCCTTGTTCAAGAGAAATCTTGACCAATGGATGGGAGATCGCAGATATACCCCAGGGATTACCTCAGTGTCACTGCTCGACAGAGGCACAGCAAAATAATGGGTATAGTTCCCCATACTAAAGGGGTGGCGTAAGCCACAAAACTATGGGCTAGGCTTGTAAATGCCCTTGGGCAGATAGCCTAGTATGAACCTATGAACCTATGAACTTAACACATATTTTGTGGGAACTTACACATTGTTAAAAGTAATTTGTACAATATGGCATTCAAACCTATGTAAAAAAAGAGAATGCATACATTTTCACACAGGTGATTTTTCCTCATTGCCACAGAAGTAGTATTTGCCAATCCATAATCATCACAGATATACAGTTTAAGGAGTGACTGGTGCTATACTTCAGTTGTCTGTATGTGTGTGACATTGCAAGTTCCTGGCTTATGCATCCTCATCTGTGATGCAGGGTTAATGTCTTGACAAAATACTGGAACTTGATAGACTTAAATTAGTTTAGTAATCGATTTGTGGTTCATACCTCACATAACATTCTGTTTTACAGTTATAATACAAAAACCACCACGAAGAGAAAACAGGAGCTGGATGCAATCAGGTTTATTCTGGTACCTCGGCTTCCACAGCCTTCAAAGGAATAACCTTTTCACATTAAATGCATCTTTTTATACAAATTTTACATCCTTAATTAATTGAATAATTAAGACATTTGCATAAATCACAAGGCTTCAGAATAAAAGGGACCATACACTAAAAAACATTAATACATAGTCAGGAAAAGAATATATTTATGCAAAGACATTGATATATTAGCATACAATAATACACCAACTTAAATTTTATATGTATGCAAATACCTAAAGTCTCAGATATTCAAATTTATTTCCATATTTAAACCTTTTGGTTTTAATGTACCAAAGTTTAAAATAAACATACTTTCCAACTTTAACAATTTCTGTAAAAAATTCCCAGTATTATAAGTAACAGGTCTGGCCAAAGCACAAAAAAACAAAGAATCCAACACACCATTGTGTGAATTATTAAAATGCTCAGAGACTGGATTTTCCATCCTGCCATTTCTAATATCACCCATGTGTTCCATGAGTCTTATCTTTAGCTGACGTTTAGTTTGCCCTATATAATATTTAGGTGGTTTTACAGTTATCCATGTGTTATGGGAGGGTTTTAGATGGTTGTCAGTAAACCAGTGGGTCCATCACAGATATGTAACTGCATTTGTTACATAATCATCGTCATGATAAACCAGTTACCCACATAATACATATATTATTTATATATTGCATTTATAAATTGAGTTCTTTAATATTTAGCAATGATAATTACCATCCAGCAATCAATGACAACTTTTCAGTTTTCATTATATGAATATTGACAGAATGGGTGCTTCTACAGACCCCTTACATTTTTTTGGAGTATGTGGGGGTGCAATGTACCATTCTGTTGTCCTAAATGAGAAGTGTGTTTCAAGTACTTTCCTGTTGAAAATGTGTAGAAAGCCTGACAGTTTTGTTGAAAACATATACATTACTTATGCTATTCCTTGGTTTGTACAAACCTTTGTAGGAGGGAGCGGGAAGTCCTCCTACCATTCTGTTGTACTAAATGAGAACTTCTTTCACTAACAATAAAAATAAAAACAATATTCTAGTTTTTAATTTGGACATCAGGAGTATTAAGGAAAATTGGAGTATAATAGAGAGCAATCCAGAGCTGTTTAAGGTTGTTGGAAATTGTCCTAGGTTTGTATATAAAAATAGTTTAAATATAAAAAAAACTATTACAAAAATATACTACAGCTCTTATTCCTACTACCTCTCTTTTAGGTTCAGCTAAGGGTATGTACAAGTGCCATAATCGTAGTACATGCAAATACATTTTAGAAGAACCTTTTATTAGCCTAGACCATTTAAGCTACACCATTCCAGTACAGACGGATTATTTTTATGACCAAATACGTTACTTATGTGATATTAATGTGTTTTATCTTTCTCTGTTTTATGTCACACAGGATTATAGCACCCGAACCCACAAATCCAAGGAAATAGTCTTTAAGTGATGCTGAGAATGAAATCATTATCCGTAGTTTGAGGCAGCATGCAGCCTTCCTATTTGAGAGATGCTGTGGGGGCTGCCAGAAAGGAGATTTGGAACCAGTTAGTTTCCAATATAAATGCAGTTGGTGGTGGTGGCTGCAATTATGATCAGGTGTAGCATTGGGTCACTGATATGATTTTGTCAGCATGGAGGAGGGTGGCTGAAGTTGCCTGAGAACAGCTGACCTCATTTCTTCCAGGCCCATCCACCCTATAAAGTGTTGAGACATCTGCATATGGTAAGCAAATTATTTTCTTTTTTGTTTTTACTAAGCATTATTTAGACATATATTATCTGTATGTGTGAGAAGGGTGTAATGTGTCTGTATAGCTGTAACATCTGCAATTGTGCAAACACTTTTTCTTCAGATATTTTGGGTTAATATTTAAGGGAGTAGTAATTTCATTCCTGTGTTTGTTGCTTATCACAGGTGATCCTGACAGTGGATGTGTAGGACTCCTATCATCTGATGTCGAAGTATCAGTAGGGTAGGCTTTGATGATGATGGTGGCCAAACAGACACATTCGAGGTTACAGAGGTTGAATCTGAGGCTGAGGTTGTGACTCTCACAGCCCCTGGATTTCTTTCACATACCATTCCACTGAGCCTTCAGATAGTGGGAAGATTGAAGATAACACAGTTGATCATCTTAGGCTGCTTACTGTGGTTTCAGTGCCAGTTGACACTGCCCATAACCAAAGTGTGGGTGAGGTGCCACACAGGGGCAGGTTGGTAGTACTACTTTCAGTAGGCTTGTTATCCACACACCACCTGATGCTGGTGTGTCATTATTTGCCATTTGATGTATGTTTAGGGCCATCATGGAGGCACAGGCACATTTCACTAGGGCATCTGAGGAAATGCTTAGGGTTCTAGATGAGGCACAAGCTAATGTACATGACTGCCTCCACCATGTGACTGATTCAATGGATAGGATGAAAGTCACAATGGAACAGGCAATGTCTGTGCTAGAACATCTGCTGGGAGGAGGACAAGATCCACATGGCCATAGGACCGCAACATCATCTGGTGTTAGCCAATGTAGCTGTGCCCAATCATGCTCCCATAGGCACTACTACCAGTGCTCCATCAGTGGTTGAGGTGTCCACACCCAGACATGGTAGGCTACAGTGTTGTGGACCTGGCCATATTTGTGAGGAGAGCTTGTCCAGCAGACATCACTCGCATTCAGGTAGCAGCACCATATCTGACCATGGACATGTCAGTGCAACTCTTGGCAGAGCCAGTTCTTGCAGTTGGGAGTGATGACAATGAATTGATACCTCTTCCATATATGGCTCACATCTGTTTGACATGCTAGGACATGGTGCTAGCATAGAGTTTGGCTGTGTTAATGCAGACACTCAAATATTTTACATCAAATGCCCACACAGACATCCACACATACCAGCTACATGAGACATTAATGAGGGTTGCAGGTCATTCTCTCTCACTGGACATTTAATATCATCTACATTTCTGCCTGCTGTGTTTCTTACTCACACATTCACAACTTTGGTGTCGGCCTTGGGCTCCTGCTCCCCCAAACCCCACCTTGTGCAAATTATGATAAATGTATCACCTTTTTTCTACCTTTTTGATTCAGGGTTACATAAGTATATTGTCTGATATACAGGGTGGACAGCTAAATGAGTGCTTAGGATATGTATTGGTGATGTTATATGGAAACATTTTCTTATTTATTACAGCACTGAAGTGTTGTGATTCCTAAATTTGTTGCTACAACAGTCATGCTTGTTACTTCAATTGTTAGAATGTAGGGATAAGTAGAGTTTGGACTGATTTTTTTGTACTGGGTATTTTAGATGCATAGGTCATGTTAACTGATAAACTGCATAAATATATGTTACGTAAGTCAGTCATATCACATGTTGATATCATTGCTGGACAACTCGCAGACATTCCATTTGGCTGCATTTACAAGTAACAGCATGCAGGTATCTGCTATCCATTCATGTTCTTGCACATTTATTTTTTTTTTTTTACAGGTTCAGCACTTTCCTTTATAGTCCTGCAGTTACAAATGTCATTCAGGGCTGACTATCTGATGCTAGCAATACACAGTAATTTCATGGGTAATTAAAGGTTGTGCACATTGCCTGGCATTAGTTTTACTGTATGTATATACATAGGATGAAAGTTGTACTGAAAGTTGCACCCCCTTAGGTGGTCAGCATGTATACTATTCTGTTGCCTCTGGGCCAGAGAGAGGGCATATTGTACATTCCTATGTCTACCTACACCCACAGCATCTGGGGATTCCCCCTCTTAATCCTTACCTGTGTGTGGATGTAGTGACCTTACCAGTGGTTGTGGAATATTTGCTTCTAGCTCCTGGTGTTCCTGCTGCAGCTGTTTTCACAGGATAATATTGTGTAGGACAGCACAGACAGATAATTTTGGCACAAGTACTGGGATCATTCTGCAGAGCACCCTCTGATGTATCTAGGCACTGAAACTCATGTTTGATATTTCTTCTTTGACCATGTGCCTAATTATATCACTCCTCTGTGGGTGTGAGTGCATTTCTGATGACCATCAGCCATGGTATGAGTGCATCCCCCAGTATATGATCTTATGGGATATCACTCCTTGGAAAAATCTGGTAGACCTGTGAGTTGTGCTAGATATGGGAGTCATAGTAACTGCCAGGTTGCCCGCACACACATTCAGGATGATTCCCTTAGCATTACATATGACCCGAAGTGGAACCATTTTCTGTTGCTGTAGACCTTTACCTGTTCCCCAGATAGTGCTTTGATCTCAATATGCATGCAATCTATAGCATCCAAGACTTGGAAGTATGCTACTGGGTAGAAATCCTGCATAGTTCTAGCTCTGTCCTTAGGGGTATGGAGGAAATATATATAGTCACTGGTATGCTGTAGCATACCATTCAGGAATTGGTGTAGGATGCTGATGTCTGTGACACCATGTCCCCTGTGGGTCTTAGAATATTATCTGCAGGAACCTGTCCCCTGTCGGTCTTAGAATATGATCTGCAGGAACCTTTCAAAGTGTTGCACACAACTTGATCACCACAGGTATTTGTTCCTCTCAGTTTGCCCCTGCTCTCAGGTGGATAAAAGAGGTTGCAGAGTTCCTGGAGTATGTTTCTATCCACCATGTAGTGCTCTACTATTTCCACCTCATACAGATCATGAAAATTTTAATGGGGTATAAATACCCTTCTCCTCCTTGACTGTGGTCCATCAGCAGCATAGACTTGAGCCTGTTGCAGATACATATACAAAGAGCAGCAGCCGCCCCTAATATTCTTTCCATTCAGTGTAATTTCTGAGACTGTATTCCAATAGGTTTCAGAATAAAAGGCAAAAGGCTACACTAAGATTACATGAATGGTTTATAAGCTTGTTGAATAGCTTCACCACCTTGAATTTGTTGGTTTGCATACAATTCAGCTGGTTTTGCAGTAAATAACATGCCGCAACATTTACCATGTTTTGCATGGCTCATGTAGACCTGCATATTGAAAACAAATCGGTGCACTACTGTGTGCTGGCTATGCAGTGATGCTCATATGGTTTTAGTGAGCCATGTAGGGTTTACTGAATCCTGGCCATATTCTTTCACTATTCTTTTTATATGACATTACCTTTCACTGGTATTTTTTTAATCCTAATCTCCATTAACAATTTTGACATTCTTCTGACTATACCATTTATTTCTTTTATTGCTTTAATCTTTTCCTCTGGTAAATTTTCCATGGATTAATACAATATTATTGTCTCGTATTTTTATAGCACATTTTTTTATTATCTTCTGCCTCAGTCTTATTTTCCACATTTTATTTCCTGACAATTCCCTGTTTTTCATTGACTCTCTTGTTTTTCATTCCCCAAAATCCTTTATAATTATATTTGAACACTTATTACTCATTTATTCATTTCAATACTTTGCATAAATTTAGAGATGAAGCATACATCACCAGATTTGACAGGCCTAGTCCTCCTCTATTCATATATAATACTCTGACTGGGTGCAATCTAGAACCCCATATAAATGAAAAGAAAAAACAAAATTTTAATTGTTTCTCATATATTTTCAGAATCATAGACAAACATTAAATAAGCTATTTTACTGAATTTATCAAATTTACTGTTTTTTCTTGTAAGCCAATCTGTATATTTTCCATAAAAAGCAAATTTCTTTTAATTCCTTCAGTAATGATTCCCATTGTGTTTTGTGCACTACTTTACCAAAACTTATTCCAAACACAGCAAAATATTTTGTTGTAAATGGAATACCTGATATATTTTTACTGTGTAAGTATGTAATGTCATACCTATTTCCTTCCAATCAACTACAAAAAATATAGCCCCTCTCATCCCTATGCTGTTTTTAGTTATTACAATATCTGCTTAAGTCATTACTGGAATTTCTATAATATTATGCATAATATAGTTTGCATTCTTCATTTCACCACTGAACTCTCTAGCTGCCGCAGTCATAACTAAAGCAAATAAAATATTACTTATAGCTCATTGTCTTATACAGTCACCCATCTCTATTTCTTACTTAGCCATCCATTTATTAAAATCCTTATTTTATTCTTTTCATAGGCCATCATACAGCCTTTCCTAATTTTATTACTAACACTATTTTCATGGAATCCCTTAACATCTCATGTTCTACTGAATCAAAAACTATCACCTACCAAAAGTTTTAAATCTTGCTTTACTTTTTAGGATATCATTTACCATTATCCATTTGGTGGTGTAAACCCTGGCTCTAGATGACTGTCACTGTTGAAGTGGCATCCCAACCACGTGAGCAAAAATGGGAAAAATAGGTTGTGGACCATTTTCTCTTATTAATTCTTGACAGTCTTCGATTTATACCACACATCTTCACATTATATAGTCCATCTTATTTTCAATTATTTTCTTTATTATTTTCATATACATCTTGCAATCTGTGTTGTTTAACACTTTTGATCTCCAATTCTTTTGTCTTTTTTCTCCTTTCTTCCATATGCATTTTAATATTCTAATTCATAATTCCTTATGGTTAAAGTCTTTAACCACTCATTTAAAACTTGTAATAATTACTCTTATTCACTATTTTTATAAATTTTGAATCCAATTCCATCCAGACCTGCAGCTGGATCTATGTTACTGTTTAAGTATTTTGTCTAATTCATAGAAAGTAATGTCTTTCAACTTCCTTACTCACTTGTTTAGAAAAAAAAACTTCTCATTTTATTACATCTCTTTTTCATTTTGAACATTTCTTCTACATAATTTACAATTTTCATAATCTGAAATGGACTACTTATTTCTCCTTCTCTCATTGTACTCTTTTCCTCTTTCACCATTTTACTTAAGTAAGCTGATAGTTCCTCATTTTTCCATTGTAGTAAATATCTTCATTTACACAATTATTCATTTTTCTTGTAATTTTTTATATATCACAATATTCTCACATTCTAAATGTTGAAGCATATCTTTATATGTTTTAGCACCCCTTGTTTTCCCACCTTTATCTTACTGTCATTGTAAAAAAAAACACATCTTTTATATATTTATATAAATAATCCACCATTCTGACAATTAATATTAAATGTGCTCATAGTAGCAGGGCCTCTAACTGTATAATTAACTCCTTCCCTTTTTCATTTCATTCATTTATTCTTTATATATTTTCCTATTTTAATATATTTATTTGTGTTTACTTCCATCCATATAGCCAAATGATCTGTAAAGCTCGTTACAACTAAATCTTCTGCTATCCTTATACTTTCAGATATTATAAAATAATCAATTTCCCATTTTAATTCTATACATTTGCACTTTTCTATTCCATATTACCAGTTTACCATAACTACTTCCAGTTTTTACCTCTTTCCCATTATTTTTTCACCTTAAATCACAAATGAAGTCTCCTATTATAATATCCATATTTACTACCACAACCTATTGAAATAATTCTCCATTTTTTCAAACGTATGCAGTTATAAGACTATAAACCTTTTCTTGCCACTATAAATATGTCTTATGTTATTTAATGCTACATCTAAAGCCTTCACTGCTCTTGCATAAAACTGCTGTTCCTGAACAATGCTCATTTCCCAAATTCCATATCACTACATCCCGTATTTTTTGTTTGCAATCTTTCATTTGTTAAAAATGTTGTCTTGTAAAACAATCTACATCACATTTATTACACCATTCTAAAATCCATATCCTTCTTATTTACATTTACTGAGAGAATCATTAAGTTAATTTGTCTTAATTCAAAGATTATCCTCTCCTTATACTATTTTTTAAATAGCAATTTCCTTTAAGTTTATGCCTTTGATTCTTCCTTTTCTTTTCTCTTACTCTTACCAATGTAATTTTTTTTTACTGCTTTTCAACTTGCATCTTATTTCATCACAGTTATGAATCTGTTCCTATTTCTTCTACATTCTCTTATTTTAACATCTTTATTTTTCTGTTTTTCCATTATTTCTTCTACTTCTTATCTTCCCCCTTATTTTGATTGTGTTTCACTATTTTTGTCTTTACAATCTATCCATGCATGTCCATGTTTTACATTTGTAACATTCAATCTATTACAATGTGTCCAGTTTTCCCACATATGTAACATTTCTTTTTATCACAATTTTTTCTGCCACAAAAGAAACAGGTTCTTGGTTGCCCCCAATATTTTACCAGAGCGTTATTTCCTTCAACAGTTATGCTTGGACTATGTACAATTCTTTTCCTTTCCATTTTTGATACATTGCAGTCCTATACCCCAGTCCATAATCCCGGTATAAGCTTTAGAAATGTCCATCACTTCCTTACAAATACTTTGAAAGAGATTTTGAAAGGGCAATTAGTCTGTCTGCAACTATGTATTTATTTTCTTTTTTGCCTCTTGAAAAAAGCTTTCACTAGATAACCATTCCAAAGATATTCAGTCTTGTTTCATATTCACACAAACTTTTCCATACCTTATGCAGTCACAGAATGACTATTAAAATACAGGTTCTTACATCATGTGCTTTAACACCTAAAGGAAGTAATACAGTACCCCATACCTCATATCTGTCCACCTCCATGTTTTTAGTTTGAATTCTTGTGCAAATTTTTTTTCTTCCTGCTCTCCATCATTAGCATTTAATCTTCACGTGTTTTTCTTCTTAATGTACTCTTCATAATATCTTCTGCTGCTTCTCCCTGGATTTTTCTCCATTATCTCTCCGCACATCATTTTTAAGGGATTGTGTCCCTCTTATCTTTCTTTGGCTATACCTAGCAAGCAAGGAGGATGCTTTGGTTCACCATCTCATTCAATATATCATCCTGAAACCCTCCTGACTAGATGGTTGTAACAATACATTCCTCTTTCACCACATCTTCTAATATTGCAAACAATTCTTTGTAAAATGCTTGAGTCTACATATCATTGATATCTTTAGAGCTGGTCTTCACCTCCATTCCATCCATTACTCTCTCCATCTTGTGCACCATCCTGCCAGCCGCCACTGTGCCATGAAGGGATGTGTGCACCTACTCATGCCAAACAGGCTGAGTACAAATCATGAGCAGTGGAATCTCTCAAATGGCCTGGATAAATTCCCCCCAGTAGTATAAATGCCAACTTTTGTCTCCCCTTAAAAGGTGCCATTATTTGGACTAATCTGGTCAAAGGATAAAGACAATAAAATAATCATTGTTTACTTTTCTACAGCATGAGGTCCTTATTTTCCAATGGGCTTTTTGTTACTGGCTAAAATGTTACCCACCCCCTTAGAGTCATTTTTAGGCAAAAATGAAAGCAACCCTACGGTGTTACTGCTCAATGCTACAAGCATATACAAGAAACTCAACACCCTACAAGCTCTCCTCACTTTGGAGAATGTTGACATCTGTGCTAATGAAACTCTGTTGAAACCTGTAGAAAGTTTTCAAGCAGTGCAAGACTACAGCGAGTTCCCCACATTTAGACAAACAGCAGCAGAGTCAGGGGATAGAAAAGGAGGCTTCTCATTCAACATTAACAAATACAACTCTAGGTTGATGAAACAGCATGATACCCTGGAATGCATCCAAGTCTCAATAGAAAGGTTCTTTACCATGTTCTGGCCAGCTACAGGTCCCCCTCTATGACCAAATCTCACAATTCTTACCTAAACCTACTAGAATCACTTGCCCTCTAACCAAATACCCTCTTCATGCAGACTTTAAATAACTGTCTAGACTGGGAAATGTACACTGCCTCTCATAGGCACAAGGGTTCCTGAACTAATACAAACACCCAGGCACACTCCAACCAAAGGATCAGACATATTGCACCTAGTACTCAGTTGCATGGGGCAGTGTTTCACCTCCACCATGTCACATCATTGAAGTTGGACCACAAAACAGTCTTCCCACAAATTAAAAAACATCCTGGAAAATGCAACTAAACCTGTACCAGTTACAAACTATTCTAAAGGCATACTACATTCTATTAAGTGACAGTGTCAAAATTCATGGCTCCCCCAAATGCACAGAAGTTACCTATGCAGAATGATCTACAGAAACTCTGTACAAACATGTAAATGGCTACATTAAGGCTGCCATACTTACCAGATGTCAGTCCACATATAATACCAAAACTCCCCACAGATAGAATCCTTACCTTAACAGTGTATATAACAAGAAAAATTAGAAAGAGCAACTCCGATACAAGAGCTCTTTGATTAGGTTTAATCAAGTCATATAAGGCTACTTATGAGGTAAAGATAGCCTTCTAGGCTAAGGACAATTGCAAGGCCATCTTCAGCCGTTAGAAACTTTAAAAGGTAACTCAGCAGTGTGCAGAATTGGTGGCAAATGCACAACCTTCACTGACCAGGGTGACATAGCAAATCTACTGGCTGATAAACTTGGCTCTAACTTCACTCCCAACCTCCCTCCCCCACTATCCCCTGTGAAACTTTCTAGCATATCCCCCCAAAACTATCAATGCAGGGTCCTGGTGGCACTTACTAAGGCCGAAACACGGGCTCTGAAAATCCCCGGTTGCCACCCAAATAGCCTAAAACAAGACCTAGCAGTACCACTCGAGGAACTCTTCAACTACAGCCTCAAAGCAAGTTACATGCTAGGTGAATAGAGGGTCACAATGGTCATCCCTCTTCATAAGGGTGGACCATCAACTGACCCGAGGAATGCAAAGGTATGGAATAGTCATGGAAATGATCAAGGACAGTCGCAACCTAGACACTGGACCCATCCTGGTTTGGCTTTAAGGGAATATATATTGCCTATTCAACCAGATAGACTTCAAGAGGGTCACCGAGGCTATGGATGAGAAAATGGTGCATACTGCTTACCTTAACTTGGCCAAGGCATTCAATACAACACACAATCAGGAATTGACAAACTTTCAGAAGTATAAATCCCTACATAGCTCACTCAATTATTGTCAGACTCACAGATAGGATCCAGGAAATTAGGACTGGTGAGATATCTACCCCAGATGATCAGTCACCAGCAGAGTACCCAGGGCTCTGTGTTGGGCCTGCTCTTGTTTTGCATCTACTTTTCAGATGTCAAGACTAATGTCAAAGGCCTCTGGCTCACCAAGTTCACAGATGACTAAATTCAGAGCCATCACGGATTCCCCCCATGAAACCAACAACCTACAAGAGGGTTTAACAAAATAAAACACTGGTGCCAAAACCATACATTAAACCCCAATGTGAAGAAATGCATTAGTGCCCTTTGGAAAACTGTCCACCCAAGCCAATCAATAAAATAACCAAGAGTTGACCTGATAGACCTTTGGGAACATATGTAGGCAGTACTCTGTCCAACATGTAGCCAAGATAGTAAGAAAATTATTCTGTCAACCAACTCAAACAAGGGTACCACAGTACTCCACCCTTATCAGACCCATCACTGTGTACAATGCCCACTTTGGCATGTACCTAATCAGGCACTGGCAGCAGTTGGAATGCCATCAAATATTTCTCACCAGGAGAAATCAAGGTACAAATACCCTATCTTGCAGACCGACTTAAGGCCCTCTCTCTGTACTGCATTTTCCCAAAACAAACAGAATCAAAAACATGAGATCCACAAACAGCATCAAAAACATGAGATCCAAGGACCTGAACTTTGCCTGTGACAGAGAACATGCTGGAGTGACTGATATGCATCTCAAAATATCCCTGCACATTGGAATGCGCTCCATCTATGTGAAGCAGAGCTCATGCCTGACCCAATCACTGGATGGGAAATTGTTAATTTACTCCTGGTCTGGCCCCTTTCTCTGGTAGACAGTAAATTAATGTCCAACTAATACCATTCTCCCACATCCCCAAAAATATAGGCATCCAAGGAACTTGGGGGGCAAAACTGGGTTGGAGTACATGGCTAGGCTTGTAAAGACACTGGTGGTCATTAACCTAGTAATAAACCTATGAACCTAATAAGTAGCTGCTCAGATGACACTGTCACTTTGAAATTCCCATTTAAGTTGCTAGGGTGTACCCTTTTTAAAGTAGCCATAAAAAGGTTACAATTTTATTTCTATTCGGTTCTAGTCACAAGTTCAGAATACTTGTGTAGTAAATCAGCCATTAGTGGACTTGCTGGTCTGTCCATACCGAATGGACAGTTGTGCAATTAAGTGACCGTCTTGGGTGAAGCACTAGCCCCATCCAGAATTATGTGCATCAGTATCCTTAAAGTCTGTGTAAACCCTGAGTGAATCTCTAGTTAAGTGCGACACTTTTAGCTTGGTCCACTCAGCTTAGTTTTCCCCTAGCTGCGTGTCACAGATACTTCCAAGTAAATCCCTGTATCATCCTTGAGTGTTTTCAGAGATTCAAAGTAAAGTGGATGCTTGGCACACTCTCTTCTGTTGGAGGATAAGATGGTGGTCAGGGACTACTTATTTTGCTTGTAAAGTAGATTCCTATACAACCTCTTTACCTTCAACATTCTGAGCAGAAGACAGTAGCTACAAGTTTCATTATACATAACTTCAGAGTTGTCAATAATCCAGGTTTTATAAGTAAAAGGAAATGGCATCAGTTTTGCCATCAGTAGTTTGTAGTACTGGATTAAGTCAAAGGCAGGCAGATCACCTGCTTTGTCAGCTTGGTGACAATGGTTTATAACAAAAATGTACTTCTACCTTGTGTGCACCAGTGTGCTAACCTGTAATGCTTGCAGTGACCAAATACATCTCTGGGGTTATCTTTGTTTTAAGGATGATCAAAAAAAGTACTTCAATTGCAAAATGTGGGGAAGAAAGTTGCAAATGAATTGCAAGTCAAATGCAAGTGTCTTCATTTCATTTTGTTTATTTACTGGCATAGGGCAATGATCAGACATGACTGATTTCAGACCCAGGTACATTAGTAATGCCAATCCACAGAATTATGTCTTCTTAAAACAGTGGACAAACTCCTTCAAACATGGCCTCTGTTCTGCCAACAGTCTCAGTATTCATTCATTTTCTTTGCAGCAGTTTTTACCAAGTTAAAGAAAAAAAAAGTCTCTTTTTGGCCAGTTTCCCCTCCACTATTCATTTTGTCCAGAATTCTTGAGCACCTAAGTTGAGAGGTGCTTTTGTCTGTTCCTAGCATGGCTTTGTAGCAAATAGTGGTAGATTACAGATAAATGATAGGCAGGTGAGGCCGACTTCACATATTTCAGAAAATGCTTGGTATTGCAAAGTCTTGTTCTAGCAATTTTCTAAGTAAGAGAAATATTTTCCTGATTTTGTGTTGGTCCAATTAGAGTTAAAAAGTTTAGTTAAGTGGGCTGCACTGTACGATTATGACAGCAGTGAGTCGCGATATAGTTCTAGGCCATTTTATGCATTTATTCAGTTGATTTCAACCATGTAAGTGGCTAATTGGTGATGGGTGTGTCCTGTTGGCCTCAACTGTCACTGATTTTTGCTTCACATTTGTGGTTTTCTGGCATGCTGTGTATTGCAATGACGTGAATTTCAGATTTCATCTCTTCAGAAAATGCATGCTACTGCAAAACCTGGTATTCTTATATAAGAGAGCAAACTAGAAATCTGTTGATTTTTGCACTTTGCATTTCTTGACCTCTCAACCTCTTAGCTAAATCAGACAATGTGTTTCACTGTGGTTATCACATCAGCAAGCTGAAATACATTTAGGTCATTGTTTGTGAACTTTGTCATTCATCCAAGGTTTAGTCATGCAAGATTCTACAACTGTCATCTGTGCACTTTTCATACATCCGAGTAATTAAGGTGTAAAGGAAGGAATCCGTGCTATAAAGGAGAATAATAAGAGTTGCTCTTTTGGGAAGATCCCTAGTCGCCTTTAACTGTTGAGTGTGTTTATTTGGTTGTGAATAATCTGTGCATTAGGAAGTAAAGTTTAATGTTAATATTTTCTCTCAATAAAATACTGAGTTTTTTTTTGCAGGAACACAGGCATGAAACACTAACGGGCTACATCAGAGTTGGTGTGCTTCTTAGAAGTGACGAGAAAGGCCATGAGCTCCAGAGTTGCTTCTCGTAGTGTAGGGTTTGATTACCCTCAGACTTCAATTGTCTACTGTATAACAAAGTCAGTTTGTCAGTTGCATAATGGTCCTGGTTTGCCCCTGAAAAGTGACTGTTGACAGCTTACACATGGTCTTCAAAACCCCTGCACCCTTCACATAGTACTTCAATATATGCTAGCCAACCAGAATGTTTCTTGTAGCTTAATGGTTTGCCAAATGTATCAATAAATTTGTTTTGAGGGAAGAAAGTTTGAGCAAGCCAAGTATTTTTGTTAAGAGTTTGTTTGGTTTAGCAAATTGATGCCACTGTTTGTGCTATAAAATAAGAAACAAGTTTTAAAGTGAATCAAAATCTTTGATCATTGTAAAAGTTGAGAAACTAGTATTCCTGACAAAAGGCAAGCACAATGTTTTATGGTAACTGAACAGATACAGCCAGGTAATGAGATACTGATATGGCTAGGGGTTATATGTTACCTAGCCTAGGACCCCATTCAGGTTTCAAATTATCAGGAGTCAGTATGCCACAGTCTACAGATTATATATATATATATATATATATATATATATATATATATATATATATATATATATATATGATTGTGTGCACTCTTTTCACTGCTGTGAAACTGGAGTGCTTTTAATTATGGAGTGCAGGGCGCTTGTCCCATTACAAGAGCACTAAGGTACGTTTGATCTAACATTTTTCACCCAAATGAAATATGAAATTTGTCAATTTGTGATGTTAGATTTAGGCAAAAGGAACGCACCCCAATGCGTGTGTCTGTGCATACATCATACCTCTCAACCTCTTCATACAAGAAATCTGGACAAAGCCAATAATGGGGAGACAAAGGCCCAAATGCAGGGACAAATTTTAAATATGCTCTCAAACTTATAAAGCTGCTAGAAAAGGTGTGTCAACATGCATTTTCTGAAGGATATGAAGTCTGATATGTGGGGGCACAGCCTGCAGCTGAGCAAGCTAGAGTAATGGGAAAGCATAAAGCAGCTATGTAGGCTATCAGTCTGCAGATTACTACAAGCCTAGCCAATGACCAGAGATCAGAATCTGACTCTGTACCTTATCTGTGAGGCTAAGACCTTAACTATTATGACAACCCTCTCCCTGATGAGTCAGACCCTGTACCTTGTGTCTGAGGTAGGCACTGTAACAGTTATGACAACCCCAACCCCTTAAAGAGTACAAGGGTGAAGGTTTGAGTCTACTGTACATTTCATATTTGTGATGCATTTTAAACTGGGTAAATAGGCTGGTACAAAGACCTATTCAGCCACGACCTAGGAATTTCTACAAATCTAAGGGGAATGAGAATAAGAAGTTATGTACTCACCGTAACATTCGATGTAGTCCATCTCACCTCACATTCTCACCCGTGGGTTCGGAGCCAAATATCAGCTCCAACTCGACCTATTTTACAAGCTCAAAAGTCTGATTGGCTGGGATATCTTTTGTCCGGTGTAGATAGAAGCGTAACTGTATGTACATCCAATTGGTGAAATCTGAATCCTGCCTCGTTGCTTCCTCTTGCACAATTTCTTTTTGGGAGGATCCTCAGGCACCGGCTCTGAGAGACCTTCAGAAAGTGGGGGACCACTTGTGGGGTGTCCTTAGGGCCTGGCACTCTACTGTCCAAGGATAGGAGAGTGTCAGAAGCTCTCGCCGGGGTGGTAGGGGATGGAATGACTAACCCGGGTGATGTAGCTGATCTGGCCAGCACGCTCCACATGGCCTCGAAGGCAGGTCCCAGTGAGTCAGAGGACTGACCTGAGGCCACGACCAGGATCCCCCAAGCTGATGCACCGAGTGGGAGACGTCTGAACCAAAAGATATCCCGAAGTATCCCCTTCGGGCCCGACCGAGGAGACCAGAGTCTCAAACCCTGTGGACAGAACATACATGGTCAGAGCAGAGGTCGGCACCAATAAACCCAAGGGAGGTATCGGAGCCGGCGCAGGAACATCACTCAGAGTGGAACATACCGGCTCAGATGACAAAGATTTGTTCAGAGGAGGAATCATCGAAACAGTCATAGGAACTGGCTCCAGAGCAGACTGGGTCAGAGCCGAAAACAATTTGGCCAACACCGGCGACTGCAGGAGCCTCTGCACTACCCTATCAACATCCAAATCAGAAATCCTGGAGGATTTGGAGGAGATGGAGATTGGGATCTCATCTGGTGAACCATGCCTCACACTAGGCAACCGGCTCCGAATGGGTTCAAGAATAATCTGAGCGGATGCAGATTCAACAGATACCTCCTGTGGCCCAGAGGACAGTGGAGCAGAGGAAGCAGAGTCCAATACAGTAATCTTCTCCAGAGGCTCCAAAGATGCAGATGGAGCCGGAGACCTTTTCTTGGACTTGGAGGCTTTAGATTTCGACTGAGAACTGGAAGCCAAATCTATAGCTTCAAGATGGTTTACGCAGCCCCTTTAAAATCAATTTGTTTTTCCTCTCTTGGAGCACCCTAGGACTGAACACGTGGCAAAAGCTAATGACTCCTGTAAATGGATGGCTCCAAGGCAGTAGACAGTGTGTCCATCTGTGATGGACATTTTATATCTGCATTTGGAACATTTTTTTAAAGCCAGAAGGCTTATGTTCCTTCTGATCCTTAGACATGATCTGCTAACTCTAGAGAACAGTTAAAACTTTGCCAAAACAGGCAGGAAAGCCCACAAAGTACACTAGCAAACAGTACTACAGACTCAGCGAACCCCTAAATAAATGATTAGCAACAAATATGATACCACTACAAGAACCTCTAACTAAAATGGTTGACAACACAGAGAACACATGAAAAATATCAAACTAAGGGAGGACTAGGTCCTCTAACTAAAATGGGCCTAGCCTATGGGAACAGTTAGGGATACCACAAAACACCACGAAAACACAATCACAGCAGCAAGATATAGCTATTAAAATAGCTTTTGGGTATAAAGTAACCAATTTCGAGAAATAAGTCAAAATAAGGTACTTTGCCACAGCCAAGCATGACCACGTCCAAGCTCTACAAGCGGCAAACGAGATCTGGGGATATGGAGCAGTGTACCATGGGATACCCTCTTAGTCCAGCCAGAGACTTTTGAGCTAGTAAAATAGGCCAAGTCAGAGCAGATATTCGGCTCCAAACCCATGGGTAAGAATGTAGGTGAGATAAAACTACATAACATCCTAGGATATACATTTTTTTGCAAAATGTATCCACGTCACAATGTTGACTTCACAAACATTTAATAAAAACCCACAACATTGAATTCTCACAGTATCAAAATAAGTTGGAAAAAAAAACATTGTGCCCCCTGCACCCCTACTCCTTTAATTATATATACTGACGCTACAGCAATGGAAGAGCTAAAGCCCCATTCAAAGCTGTGTTGCAATCTCAGAAATAAGCTACAGTCATTTTCACACATTTTGCAATAGTTCAGCTGTATGTGCACCTTAGTTCTGTTGGGCCTTTATTTCTACACTACACCCACTATACCTTCTGGGTCATTATGCTAAACAAAGTTGCACTAAAGATGCGAGCACAGTGCATTGTGAAACTACTAAATCCACTAGTAGCTGCCAGCTAGCAGACCGCATGCTCAGAAACTAAGTTGATAGCAGACTAATTCAAGTTGGCTGGATGAAACTTGAATCTATAAACTGTACTTTGTAGTCTAGCTATGGTCTTACCCTTGTTTATAACTGAGGGCATTTTCTTCATAAACTTTTTTCATCTGTAAAATTAAAATCCTTCAGAATGTTTTATCCTTATTTTCCTTTTTAGGACCCATTTTGTATGTGACCTAGTAGCCTAAGAACCTCAAGTCACCTGTTCAGTCACTCAGTGGGTAAATGAATAATCCTGGAACTGCAGGATATTTATGCTTGTTTACAGTTTATTTTCCTGCCAAACAATAATTTTAAATTAATTTGTTGTTACATAGTGCTACTTAATCATTTAACTTGTACATGCAGTTGTGTAAGCTGGGAACTACAGAAATATACAAGATCATATTTAAAGATACAAGATTTAATTAGGCAAATGCATGAAAGGATTATACAAAATGTATAACAGAATTTTGAAGGCTAGATGAATTAGAAATGGATCAATACAAAAATCAAATCAGATATTCCAGAAATTTAATAAAACAGATGCAACGTTTTTTTTTCTTCTGCTTAAATTGTTAAATTTTAACCATAACACAGCACTATCAGTTACAACTTTTGACAATGTAGATGGATAAAACTGCTTCTGTAACAGTGTTACATACAGTACTCCTAGGACTTTCTGGCTTTTATGATGCAATTAACATACAATAGTTCTGGGTACCAGTGAAATCACAAGGTAAAGTTTGTCAAGGTAATGTAATAGAAATGAAAAAGTCTTGAATAAAACTGACTCCTGGAAGCTAAAGTTGCCTAACGATAAAATATCATTGCAGCAGATTCCAGCATATTCTTTGTTACACTCCAGTCTCTGCCAGTTCCATAACCATTCCAGGTAAATCCAGTGAAATCTCCACACTGTTTTGGATTACCTTCTGGGAAGAAGCCACCACCGCCAATGCAGTGCTGTAAGAAACAAACCGTAGTCAGTATTACAAATACCTGTGGGAAAAAAAACTTTTTTATAAAAAGATGCATCAGGATGCCAAGTGCCACAAAAAGGAAACTGAAGGACCTTCAAAGTGATAGCGGACCATAGCTGCAAAACATGCTGTTCCATTGCATCTTTGGGGGTACACATGTGAAAAACCTGTTTGGTTATACCTCTGGTTTCTGTGAAAAAGCATATGAACTAGAATATGCATTTTAAGCTAAAATCTGTTTTGAAGCCTGCTAGAAGCCATTGCAGTAACCTTATCCAAGTAAGTTTGCTGTTTTACTATTTGCCTGTATACAATAGTTTAGTACTTAGGATACTGAGACCCAAGCTGTGTTATTAGGAACAGAGTATCTACCTAGCTTATTCAGATGTTTTCTATAGTCTGTTGCTGTAATTGTCTTCATCTTGCAACTCTACCTCTGAATATTTAAGTATCCTATTTATTTTGTCTAAAGTTGTATTCACTTAAGATCTTGAGGCTGTCATGCATTATCCAAGTATTAAAAACTGAAGGCAGTCATGCTGTGGTATTCACCTCTAATAGCAAGACTAGTTAAAAGCAGTTTCATTATGGGTTTATTATTTTATTTGGCTATAGATAAAGAATATCAAAGGTAATTCATGTGCCTGGACTCTCTCTCTCTCTCATATATATATATATATATATATATATATATATATATATATATATATATATATATATATATAATCTCTAGTATGGTGGCAGCCAGGACAAAGCTGTGGAGTGAAAAATTCTACCAACATTTCATACAGGTCTGGGGGTGGAGTGACTTGTTTAAATGGCACTTATGGGTAAAGAGGCTGTAGAGGGCATTATGGTTTATAAAGGGAGTGGTGAGACAGGGGTTTAAGATGCTAAGCTAAGAGTCCAAGTGGTCATAGTGTAGTCCTATTCAGGGTATGAATGTTGAAAGGCCATACCAAGGGCAGCAGTACCCATTTCCTTTATAATATAGGGGACCAATTTTACCTGGTGGCTAGCAGATTTAGGACAAAGAAATGGATTCAAGAACTACAGCTTCTGTCACATACATACCCAAGTGGTACACTGGATGCCTGTGGTTCAAACTCATCAGTTCAAACATGGCTATTACATTTGTGACAGGTGGTGAATTATTTAACCTAAAGCAATTTTTCAGCAAGTGTGTGCCCTAACAACCACAAATTATTTTTAGTAATTAGTTCAGAAAGTCTGAAATACTCTTCCAACTATACCAAGATGTCAGTGTCAACTGGAGTGACCAGCACAATGAATCTTATATGCCAATGTCAGAGAAAGACAAGTACATAGCTTTGCAGATAGCTTGAAAAAAGCCAAACCCTGATGACTGGGTAGCAGGTGCTATGGGTATGCAGTGGAATGGACAATATATTCCATCCCTGGTGGATCTCAAAAATCTAACTGGAATTATAAAAATGGTCTCTGGAAATGGGGCACCTAAAAAGGAGTCCGCTGGATGCATGAGCGAGCAAGAGCAAGAGAGAAACCTCAGCTGCACGAGTGACAGAAGATAGACTTTAACCAGACATGCGATCTATGAGGGTAAATAACCAAACTCCAAGTACAGAGTTCAGTACAAAATTTACTGCTCAGTAAAATGAAGTGGAGGATTCAGATTTGGTGTGTAATCAGTAACAAGTTCACCAAGTGAAGTGGGTGAGGATTAATTTTTACTTTTGGGTAAAGCAAAGGGATGTAGTTTCCAGACGAAGTGGATTTAAACAAGAATGTTTACTATGTTTTTAATTTCCCTTAAAATGTACAGAAAGTTCTGACAGCAAAGAAGATAGTGTAAGTGAATATATTGCAGAAATCAGCACTCATTCATAGATGTAGTGGAAGTGAAAGTATCTCATCATTATAGTTTTATAATACATTCAAATGATCAGAGTTGCATGTCCTGTGACAAGTGCAACTAGTTTAAAGATTACATTGTGCACTCATTGCAGTTTAGTTTTGTAAGCACAGAATTCTTAATGACTCTAGTCATAATGGTGCGTTGCTGCTTCTTATAGCAAGAACAAATCCATCAGGCCTTCATTTAACAATGAACTAAAAAAATAATGTTTAGGGACATTGTTTTAATCCAGCTAGTGTATCAGAGTTATATCGTGATTTGCATAGTAGAGCTTGAGAGTTTCCAGATTTCTTTAACTGCATATGCATTATCTATGTTCTAGCTTTTACACATACAAATCAAAGTTTCTGCAAGGCCAAATGTGTCGCATTGTTTTCCTAAACACACTTCAAGATGGTCACATTTATTTTACATAAATATCTAGACAAACTATCCAAAACTAAGAAAATCTGATGTAAAAATAAAATTTTAATATAAGGAAAATTATACAATTAAAATTGACAAAATCTTACGATAAGCCTAACCTGATGCAATTGTCCATAAAAAGGTAAAAGGTTCACACTGCTAGCCAAGTGTTTTCATACTTTTCTTCTTTGCAAAAAGGAAGATAAAAATTGTTGAAAAACACGTATCCATTTTTCTTATGACCACGTTTACTTCCATAGCAATGCTTGGTGCATCATGCAATAATTCAGAAGATGCAGATACCAACTAGACTCTCCAGTAAGGTAACTGGATGATTTTCTTTAAAAAGTATGGTGGGGTCCTTTGGGTGGCACTAGTATTAATGCAATTGCTTTCGGAGTAAATAAAGTTTCAGACTGAAATGCAGATGAGAAAAAATTAAGGAAAACATTTATATTATATAATTCAAGTAATCCAGGTTAAGGCTAGATTATGAATGTATACATAAATTGTTATATTGCAGGTAGCTGTGTCAATATTGTAGTGAGGCCAGTTATGAATAGAGTGCGATTTGTGCAGTACCCAATTCAAAATTGTCCAAGTTTTAAATAGCGTTGGTCTAAAATGCCATCTTTACATGTTTTTGAAAACTGAAAATGTAGTTCTAATGCTTGTACATCAGTGCAAACCCGAAGTCCCCTACTTTCTACAATTTCTTCTAAATGTTAAAAGCACATGCATATCTCAGCATGTCTTGGCTGTTAGAAAGTTCTCCTGCTCTTTCAGGGCATAGTATAAATGTCTGTGTACATGTGCAATCTCTGAAGTTTGTGGGGCTTGAACTTCCTGCAGTTTGGAATACTGACTACCCTAGGTAAAGAAATGTGCATGGGTAATTAAATGGGAAAATATATCAAGTCAAGGCACCATAAATGCTATTCAGAAATTTCACATTAAGACTACAAAAAGTACAATTATAAACCAAACTTAATTTTTGGGTTTCCCAGGACACAATGTTCTACAGGTTTAAAACCATTCATAGGTTCATAGGGCTAGAGGCCCAACAGCCCTTACAAGCTTAGCCATATTTAACCAGAGTTTCTGAATTTTCAATAGCTAGGTGAATGCTATGGTATCCCAATACAGACGGCTTCTGTTTATGAGGGGCATGGACACCACCCCAGGAGTAAATCTGATTGCTCATCCATTGATCTAGGTTGCACTTGGGTCAGGGAAGGGCTTTTCTTTACATGAATGGGAAGCTTGTTCCAGAAAAGGGTAGTCAGATGCATCCATCTTTCAAGCAAGATGTCAGAAGCTAGGTTTAAGATCCATGGAATGAGCGACCCTCGTGCAGTTTGATTTACAATGTGCAGGGCTGAATCAGAGGCCGTCCAGACAGATCACCCCGTAGTATGCAGGAAAGAATACAGGGATAGGGCTTTCAATATTTCCATATAGGACTTTTTATACTCTGTATCCTCCTGGTGAGAAACCTCTGGGATGGCTTCAGATGTTGCAGATGTCTAGTGAGGTACACACAAAGGGTGCATTATGCTCTATTATTGGTCTGCTGAGGAGGGCCAAGTACAATGGAATTATTTCTTTGATCTGGATGCCATGCCCTTAGTTGTGCCATAGGACTTTCACTGTGGACACATTGTGGTCAGTTTTGGGTACTCAGGTTGATCGTAATCTGATCACATCACACCACTGGGTGTGCACTTGGAAGGTGCTGTCTATATTGTAATTAGCTGGGGTATTCCTTTCACAAAGGGAATTATGCATTTTATTTGCATTTCATTTCAATCCCTGGTCCTAGCACCAATCACTTGCCTGCACATGTCCTTTCCTGCAGTATCATTCAGGGATTCATTGATAGTCAGTTTACAATCTGAAAACCTGGTTAGCTAAAGGCATTCTACAATTGCTTTGACTTCTGAGAAACACTGAAAAGGAGAGGGCCTAGTACAGAACCCTGTGGTAACACTGCTGGTGAATGGCCTCTTGTTAGAGGTGAATTCACCCACTGAGTGTCCTGCGAGCCATTTGGCTAACCACCTGACATAAGGAGTTTATACCCAGTTGAGAGAGTTTCTCTATAATAGTGTGGACAGCATTAAGTGTTTTGGCCAGGTCAAGTGGTATGCAGTCTTGACCTCATCCATGGCCTTTGAGACTTTTTTCCAGACAGGCTCTACTCAAATAGACTGGGTCAGGTAGAGTTTGGAGATCATAGTATTTTCTCTATGGCCTTAAAGATGAGGCTAGTTTGGCTTATGGGTCTATAATTCCCAGGACTGGTTGATGGTCCCCCCCTTGTGCAAACAGATGACTGTTGCTGTCCATTATGCTGGATCATAGCCTTATGAAGGCTGTGGTTAAAACAGGGATGCAGGTGGGTCTGTTGTCATTTTATTTAAAAAGCAACCTGGGGGTGTTGTCAGGGCCCACTGATGGTGTTAACCTTAGAGTGTGCAGAAATAACCTGCTCAAGATAGACTGAGGAATGGTGACTGGTATACTTTGGGGGATGACCAGTGGGGCAGATGGTGAAGTTTGATCCAAATTGTCAGCTAGCAGGTTGGCCATTTCCTCCAGTTGAGTATGCAAGGTGCCACCTACAGCCAACTCTGCATAAGTGGATATTCTCCTCAATTTTGGATGTAGTTAAAAAATGCTTTGTGATTTTTGACTAGGGAGGATTTTTGCTTCACAACTTGCTTTTGAGGATCTTTACCACATCTGGTTTTAGGCTAGTGAGGAATCTCTATGAAGCCTGTTCCCACTTTTTAGACTGTTTCCTTCCTTTGTTGTATAGCCCGGGGGGGGGGGGGGGGGTCTACCAGAATTACTGGTCTTTTTGGCAAAACTTTGTTTTAGTATGGTCCAGTGTTGCCAATTCTATGTAACTGCTTAAGTTACTATAAAGGGCATTGGTGTGACCTCTGCCTAGAATTTTATTTTCTGGGCTTAAGGGAGCTTTGACATTTCTTATGTCATTGCTTAGAAGATAATCTGTCTTAGAAAACTTCAACATTGAGCTCGGAGTACCTGGCCTAATATTTATTTCAAGGGAGACAATTTTGTGGTACGATCTTACCAATGAGGACATTACAAGGGATACAATGCTCCCCCATGCGAGTACTATGTCCAGGATATTTGGACTCCTAGTGTGTGCTGACCAGCTGTTCCAGAGCATCTGCACTGCCAAAGTCCAACAGCCTCGGAGCCTTTATCTTAGTGATCACATGTATGGTCCCTCAGTCAATGATAGGATAATTAAAATCTTCCATAAGGTATTGGGCTACATGGTGAGAGACTCCAGAAAGTGAGGTAAAGGATAGGTTTTTCCTGGTTCATGGCAGGTGACCTATAGCCAATGTTGTAGGGGATTTTGTCTAGCTAGGGAGTCCTACCGTGACTAGTCTTAAGGCATAGTTATCCTTTATGAAGATGGATACACTTGCTTTGGTTCTTTCTTGCTCAGTTGATCTGAATGTATGGAAGGAGTTGTAGCCTTGCACAGCTAGGATGCTTTGTGGCTTTGAATCATGTCTCAATGACTGCAGACATCAGCATTTTCCAAGACTAGTTCTAGGGAGTGCAGTTTAGACTCTGTGCAGACCATCTGGCAAACCAGCATGGCCTGTTGAGTGTTCCCTCAAGCTGGTGAACATCAGACCCCTTAGGCTGACACCAAATGTCAAGGCAATTGTTAGTCAATCATGTTTTTTGTATTGTGGCATCATTCTTGGTGAAGATAGATTGCTGCTCAATGTTAGGCTCATACCCGCCTGTGACAATCTGAAAGGTCACGGTCTTCATATAGTCCAGGAAGGTATTTCAGGTCATTCACATTCACATGGACTACAAGTCTTATTGGTACTTGTGGCTGAGTAACAAGTGCTTGTGTGATCAGATGGATTTTGGCATCGAAATAGCCATAACCTTCCCCTTTTCTAGCCTTGTGAGTGGGGGTGTCTGGAGTCTCCCATGACCAGTATTGTTAGGTTGTGCGGTCGGTGCTTTATGGGCTTGTTTGATGAGACTGGTCTCGTGTTGTGGTTGTTTGCTCTGAATGCATGCGAGGCATTTGAAGGCATCATTTGGAAAGTCTGCCAAACCTCAAATCCAGGATGGTTGGCAACCCTACTCAATCAACGGGATTTTAAATTTTTATTGGTACAGGGCATAGTTTACTTGCTGCACTGCCCATCTTACCAGTCAAGCACTCCAGAACACTCGTTACATAGAGTCACTTTTCTACTGTTCCACAGTAAACAGTGGTGGTTCCGATTTGCATTTGATTGGCTCATATATCACAATTGTAGCCAATTAGCATTGCAGTATTTGCAAATCTGATGACTTCTAATGCAAAGTGAGCCAATGAGGACACAAGTCATTCAATGGCATGCTGCTACAGTTTTTGTAGCACTGCAATACCTTTGAAAAGGGTATTCTAGGGAAACAGTTTGCTGGATAATCTTGGTGGTTTTCTTGTTGCATTCAGATATTTCTGCCCACCTTCTCTACAGCACAGGAGGTTGTGGACTTGTCAGACAATTGGCACCTTTATGACAAGGTAACTACAAACGAGTTAAGAAAGGTGAGCTACTTAGTCAACACTTGCTGACAATGCCTGAAATTGAATACATTTTCTAATGTTTTGCATCATTCTCATTTTGTTCCACATTGACAGGGTCGGTCACGCAGCATTAAGTTAAAGATTTTTTATTTATTTTAACAGCCATGATAAAGTCTGAATCATATCAATTCAGCGAAATCATAGCTCTAAATTAATCAGACAAATCCAGAAATACAACCAAGGATCCTTCCTGTATACGGAGGACAACTATAGAAACAGACATATCAACGCAAGACAAATCTTTATTCAGCAATTAAAGCTTTTGGGTCCATGCCCTCTCAATACTAAACTCAACACAATCAAGCTTTTAAAATAGGAGCAAAACTATCATATGACTATAGCCAGCCAATCATGTGGTAGTATATAAAACACAATATATAAATATAAAACAAATGCCTAATGGATATTATATAAAATGCTACTAATACTCTGGGAGTAGCCTCAGAACTCACTATGGACTTTAAGTTGCTGGAAAGGAAAGTAGAGTACTTTCAAGCGCTTTCAATGGCAGCACTTGTTTCCTGGCTTACCTGGATATGTGCATCGTTCCACGAGGCTTACAAGTCATAAAGATGCAATCGTATGGCAATGCATATCCAGAACTTCTCAAATGCTGGCAACAGCTTAACTTGAAGCTGAGACTATTATATGGCTCTAATGAATGACTATTTAAATACAGAATATGGGTCAGAATATGGGTTGAAGGAAGAAAGTGAGTATGGAAAATGTACTAATGGAGATGCCCCGTTTCCCTAATATGCTTGTCACGTATCAAAAGATGCTTAATGAGTGGCTTGAAGCAGCTAAAAAAAAAATGGAAGCTGTTGAGGGACATAACTTTCCAAAAAGGCCATATTCTCCTGGCAGAGACTGGAGTCTCAATACAAATATTTCCATAAACAACTCATTGAATGAGCTAGACTACTTCCTGGAGATGAGAGCAGCTCCATTAGCCAAATCAGAACGTGGTTACCATAGAATCCACTACCACGTTAGTGGTTTCAGTGAAAGTTGCACCCAACACCTATCATTCCAGTAGTAAGCATGATGGATGATGCAAGCTCCAGTGTGAGGTGTACTTCAGGGATAATGGAAGCTAGTAATGAAGTTAGTAAATAAGGCCAACAGCTTTTTGAAAGCTTCTGCCCTTGGTTTGCAAAAACGTTTCTAATTGGAACAAGCCGAGAAAGTGCAAGAACAGAGCACTTCAAGGGAACAAAACAGGTCCCAGACAGAAGAATGAAAGCCTGGTGGATCAGGGCAAATTAATCTGGAAATAACTCTAGGTAACTTATCTTCTGTTTTAATGAATTCACACCTTTCATTACTTCAGAAAGGCTTAAAACTTTTATACCAACTGCAATGGACAATTTAGTGGCTGCCCTGACTGACTTAAACATTGAATTTAAAAATGTTATTTAAAAGGAAGGGTGTTTGAAAAGTCTGTTACTTGCAAACGGAGAAGCACTTTTATACCAGTAAGTGTACCAGTGAGAACAGCATTTCATGATGTATGTGAAGCTGAGTTAAGAATGTTAACTTCAGTAAAAGCCAAGCATAGGAAATGTAATCTAACTTATGAAGAATCATTAGCACTGAAAGCTTTACAGAATGATAATTTGGTTATCAAACAAGCAGACAAGGGGTGTTCTGTGGTCATTATGGACAGGGATAGTTATATGGAGTCTATGAAACTGTTGAGGGAAGGAAATATCTAAGCTTATTTCCCCTATGGAAGTTAAGAAATGTATAAGTGAAGTAAATGTTAATATATGACTTACTATTAACTGGGGATATAGACTTGGATTCATTTAATTTTTTACTGTACCTTGTCCCATAACAGCTATATGGACTACCTAAAATACATAAATCACTTCACCCACCTATGAGACCTATAGTTTCTATATATCTGGAGAGGAAATTGACAATTTTTACCTAGTTGTAGAAATATTCTAAAAAGACTATAGATTTCATCCTGAAATTACAAACTTGGTAGGATACCTTACAAGAGATGCATCAGGGGGAATACTTATTGGTGACGTTGGATATGTCACTGTTTAGCGATTCCTAATGAGAATGGAATACAAGCCACAAGGGAATTCCTAGTTCACAATGATGTGATACCAGCAAGGGAATTTGTGCACTATTGGATATAGTTCTAAACTTATTTGATAGTGAGTTTTAGTTGACCGGGGTAGTAATGAGGACATCTGTGGCCAACACATGCCAATGTTTCTCCATCAGTGGCAGACCACTTATGTATGTAATGCTCTGAATGATTTGAGTCAGGTGGTCTGCTTGTATCATTTTGTTTGTTTTATCAGTTTTATCATTTGGAAAGGAGCAATTGATGAATTACATGAATATATTGAGTATTTGAATAGTACCACTTTCCTTAAGCTTAAGGAATGCTCTGCAACTGATAGTGTTTCTGGACCGCTTGTATTGTACATTTATATTTATATAATATCCATTAGGTATTATTTTATATTTATATATTGTATTGCGTTACATACAACCACATAATTGGCTGGCTGTAGTCATGATAGTTTCACTCCTATTTTAAAAGATTGATTGTGTTTGTGTGTTAGTACTGAGAAATGGTGTGGACCCAAAAGCTTTGCTTGCTGAATAAAGATTTGTCTTGACGTTGGGATTCGTTAATAAATCCAGAAATAATCAGGGACACAAAATATTAGTACTATTAACACGAGACACTAAGAATGTCATGCATTTTCTGAAGTAAAATCATTAAATGCAGCTCAGTACCTTTTTCTCCAAAAGTTAAAAAACAGTTTTAGGAGGGCTCAAGAGTGGCAGAGCTAAGATTTGAGGCAAAAATCGGGAACAATTGAGAGGTATGATCAAAATGACTAAAGTAATGCATTTTAACCATCCTGCAAGTTTCCCAATTGAAGTTGTTAGAAAGCTGTTAAGTGGTCCACATTTTGGAGATGGAAGGTTGAGAGCTAGTCGCTTTTACTCAACTAGGCAGAAGTACATTTTATAGCTCCTAATGCAAAGATAGGAGTAGGGCTCATTTGTTATTGGACTTAGTAAGTTTAGTATTTACATATTTGTTGACATTTGATTACTGGGAAAGTGACTGGGTAGGTTGTCTCCAGACCAGTCATTAACTTCACAGGTTTAAATGATAAAGGAGCTGCGATGTGGAGTGGTTGGAATATCTAGTACAAGCTTTGTTTAAATAGTTGAGGTCAGTCATTTTCTGCCAAGTAGAAATAGTGCTAGCGATTGCAATGTATGAATTGTTCCTGCAGATCTAGTTTGGACATTTGATTAAAGTCAGACTAGGTAATTGGCCTGTGAATTGGCTGCTTAATACCAATTACTGTTGAGGACTATTTCAGCCAGGTTGCACAGAAATGGTACATTTTGGCAGTGTGAATAGGGTGTTCCACATTTTTACTATTTATCACAGTGCTAGGGTTTATATTCCACATTGGCCCTTTAAGAGGTGCGGGACCTATGCTGACTATTCAAGACATGCTGTAAATACCAGTAATTCATTTTTGATTTGAGGTTACTGTTTTTTGTTGAACATTAAAGCTTCTGTTTACGGTTTGTCTTGTTTATTTTCATCCACTCCACAACAGACTCAAAACACCTGAATCAAACAGACAGCGATCCGTCTCTGCTAGGTTAACCAGTCAAACAGTGAACAGGACTCATAACAAGGAATAAAATAAGATTTATTAAATTAAAATCAAATATCTAAAGAACGTGGTAAGCGCTTTCATCTGCATTAGCAGACTTCAGACCACTAAACAGCAGAAATGGAAACATTTAACATTTTGGCGCCAAATCCATTCAAAATTCAAACAGCTGACATCCACTTAAAGTGCCAGTGCATATATCTTGTGAATACAGTTTAGTTTCAGTAAAATCGATATGCATCAAAAGGTGCATACTCAACTTGATAAGCTCCATAACTAAAAACACATAATTTGGGATTAAATATAAAAAGATGTTGGAGCGCGCTAAAAATAACCAGAACTCTGAAGCAGGATGCCTCCACCAAAAAATGTGGTTCCTGTAGACAATATTTTGCTATAAACGATAATAGGGGATGTAAATTGGATGACATCAACAGGACCTATATTAAGTTTAAAAAGGGAACAGTCATAGTACTAATATAATATATCTTGCAAAATGTGCATCCTGTACAGCATTCTATATTGGGAAAACTGAAAGGCAATTAAGGAAGCGGATTTATGAACATATGTATGGGATTAAGGTCCGAGACACCAATAATGCTTTAAAGTGTACGGTGACACGTTTTTGGATTTGCCATAATTGATCATGTAGTTAGGTCCCCATGAGGAGGTAAAAGTATGTGGCAGATGAAGACTAATGCCACAAAGTTCCCAGGTATTAATTTTATTTCAAACCCTTATTGCAACTATTATAAGTTGAATGTTTTTTGTGTGTAATTTCATTTGATGTGAACCATTTATGTATTTCATAGGTTCGTACTAGGCTATCTGCCCTAGGGCATTTATAAGCCTAGCCAGAGTGTGTGGCTTTCACCACCCCTTAGGATGAGAATACTATGCCCATTTAAGGTTTAGTTTACTGTACCTCTGTCTAGCAGTGACAGAGATGACCCCCGGGGTAAACCTACGATCTCCCATCCACTCGTCAAGACTTCTCTTGAATAGAGTTAGTGAGGGGCTCTGCCTAACATGGATTGGGATTCTGTTAGAGTGTAGGGAGCCTCTGGGTTATGAATCTGTCCCTCCAGCATGTCTTATTTATTTCTGTGTTGAGGTTTAAGTCTCTTGCTCTTGTGGCTCTGATGGATTTGGATTTTTTGAGGTGGAGCATGTCCATTAATTCTGGATTGGACATGGCCTTGTACGTTAGGCACAGGTTCACCTCTGAGTAGGTGGTATGCGACTGAATAGAGCTGGAGTTTCTTCAGTCGGGCAGCATATGACATATGTTTAAGACCCTTTATCCTCTTGGTGAGGAACTTTTGGGGTCTTTCCAACTGCTGCAGGTGTCGGGTGAGATACATCCCAAATGGGGCATTGTACTCAATCATTGGCCTAAGAGATGAGTACAGGGGCACAATGACCTCTCTTGATCTAGATGTGAAACCCTTCATAAGGTGGGCAATATAGAAGGTCTTCCTAACCACTTTGGCAATGTGAGTGTCAAATGAGAGGTTAGTCAACCTGGGTCCCTAGGTCCCTGATTACCTCTTCCGTACTTAATGGATTACCACCTATGTGGTAATTTCTGGGTACCTTGTTTTTCCCAAAGGGTATGACTATACATTTTTTGGCATTAAGCTTAAGGCCATGGCTCTGGCACCAATTATCCATTTCTATGAGTCCTCTCTGAAGGATGTTTGTGTCCGCTGGAGTATCAATTATGGTGCCCAGTTTGCAGTCATCTGCAAACTTTGTCAGCCACAATCCACCTATGTTTGCCTGTACCTCGGAAAAATAAATGCCAAACAAGACGGGTCCCAGGACTGAGCCCTGTGGGACACCACTTGTGACTGGCTTAGAGTCTGACATAACTCCAGCAACTCTGACCCTGTGGGTTCTGTCCTTGAGCCAGTTTGCAACCCATCTCGTAAGCTGGTGAGTTTGTCTATGATGCCCGAGTGTGGTATTGTGTCAAAGGCTTTTGCAAGGTCAAGGTAGGCTGTGTGAACTGCCTTACCTTCATCAATGGCCTTACAGTTTCAAAAAAGTCGACCAAGTTAAAAAGGCAGGATCTGCCCTTGACAAAGCCAAATTGGGTAGGATCCAATGTCTGTAGGTCCCCAATGTCTTTTACGAGTTCCATAATGATCCTCCATAGCTTTGCAGACCAGGCTCATCAAGCTTATGGGACGGTAATTTCCAGGGTCCGTAGAAGCACCGCCTTTGTGAAGTGGGACCACTGTTGCCGTACGCCACTCTTTGGGTACGTATCCTGTAGTAAGGCTAAGATTAAACAGCAGCCTTATGTTTGGGTTTAGTTCCTCTTGGAGTTCATATAGCACACAGCCCGGGACACCGTCCGGTCCCACTGATGCTGTGTTTTTAGCTTTAGAGAGGGCGGCTCTCACCTGGGCATCTGAGATGTTAGGGAGGCTACACTCTGCTGGGATAGTTATTTCTCCTTTTGGGGGGGAGGGGGAGGAGAAATTTGCACTGAAACTATCTGCCAGAATGATGGCAATGTCAGTGGGTTCAGTGTATTTGTCATTTTGGACGAACTCTGAGCATATCTGGGAGTTTCCACCCAGGTTTCTAACATAGTATGTATTTCTTTGGATTTGAGATTAGTGATATATTTAGTGTTAGTATTTTATACCTCTTGTTTTAAGTTCCCCTCAGTGAAATATGCCTAGTAAATTACTGAGTCTAAAACAGCACAGTTGTTTCATATATATATATATATATATATATATATATATATATATATATATATATATATATATATATATATATATATATATATATATATATATATATATATATATATATATATATATATATATATATAGTTTTATATATTTTTAATTTGCATAATTTATACAAATTTTATATCTTTATATATTTTATGGTAGTGGGTATTATTGTGCACTTTGTGTTTTTAGTTATGGATCTTATCAAGTTGAGTATACACCTTTTGATGCGTATCGATTTTACTGTGAAAACTGTATTCACAAGATATATGCACTAGCACTTTAAGTGGATGTCAGCTGTTTGACTTGAATGGATTTGGCACCAAAATATTAAATGTTTCCATTTCTGCTGTTTAGTGGTCTGATGTCTGCTAATGCAGATGAAAGCGCTTACCACATTCTTTAGATATTTCAAGTTGATTTTAATTTAATAAATCTTATTTTATTCCTTGTTCGAGTCTTGTTTATTTTCATGCATTTTGTTGAGTGCTGTATGCTTAGATATGAGCAAAGGCAATGCAAACATGGATAGTGATTTAGACCAGGACTGCAGCCCAAGGAAAAGGCTGAGAAAGCTATAGAATGTCAGTTTTGTCAAATGGCAAACTATTTTCCCATGGTGTTAAGCAGTCCAGGGCAACATGTTTGCTGCTCATGGTATTTTTTTTTTTTTTTTTTTTTTACAGTGGCATACAGTGGGGGGAGAAAAAGTGACTTGCAGACTCCCAGAAAAGCACACCTTTCCATGAAATCTGCTGCCAGACCATTTTTAAGAGAGCAGCATTAAATGGAGTTGGACACAATGGCAGCAGAATTGGTAAGGATCTATCACACTGTGCCATCACATTTCTTACAATTCTGCAAACTATGGATACAGCCAGTGACAGAGCTTAGTGCCAGACTCGGTCATCTGCAATAAGATGACCTGTGGTCACACTAAAGCAGACATTGATGATTGGGGTCTTCACTCTGAAGTCAGTTCAGTCAATTATACCACATTGAGATTCGGTAACAGATGCATCAAATTTGAAGCACTGCAAGATGTTAGTGTCTAGTATTTTACTGCAGAAACTGGCTTTAACAAAAAAACTGACTGAGCTTAAACATTCTACTTCTGTAGGGAACATGAAGTTTCAGCTCCTGGCTGACGATGTCTTCACAAAGTGCACATTGTATTCAGTCAATGCCAGTGTCAATTACAGGCACAAGCTGTCAGTCTTCAGAGTTGATGAAAAGAAATTACACGATCAAACCTACCCACAACACACGATTCACAATGTGCTGAAGTAATTGTGAAATTGGACTGATGAAATAGGGATGTCTGTTTATAGTGACATCAGCACATCAGTGAACCACAGAATGAACCTGCAGAAGCTTTTCTGAATTTGTAGAAAGTACCATGAATTGAGCCATGTACCAAGCAGACAGCTGTGTCTGGGTCCCACTGTCAATGGGTTATTGGAATCTTAAATTTTGTTTCTCTAGACAGTGAATGCACCAAGTTCATACAAATCAGAGCATAGAAGATGACACTATCAGGAATCTGTGAAGACCATCAAGAAAGCTTACTTATGCTTTGTGCAAAATATCTGCAGTGTTTTTTGAATTATCTGTTCAGAAATTGAAGTGGGAAGATTTTACATTCCTTGAGGTTTCTGGTAATGCAAGTCTTTACAGCAAAAATTGAATGAAATAGTTTTTTGGTTCCAACACATGATGTTCTTGAAAAAAAAGATATGTAGCCATTCCAGGCATCTATCATGTAAAATTTTTTGCACTCCTCTCAAGAAGTGTTTGACATACCTGAACAAGTGACGCAAGAGTCAGAAGATGGAATCGCTATTGCAGTAATTCACTTGTTTAAATTTTGGGGGTTTGTGGAGCGACATGTAAAAACTGCAGGCGCTGCCATGGGCTTATTTGAGAAAGTTTACTTGAGCGCACTGTACAATGAATTATGCATGGCTAAAGAAAGTTGACAAGCAGTGTTACCAATTTCACTACCACCATCATGTGACAAATGCATAGTCATTGCCCAGGACAATGCCTTTCTGGAAACTGTTCTTTTATGTACACTAATTGGAGTTTGGAATAGAACAGCCACTGTTGCTTTGGTGAAAACCAAACTGCAGGTTTTCGTAAATTACAGCAAGACCTGCAGTGAGTTTTACAAATTTGTTTTGCATAAGCTGCTATCAGCAGAGCACAGCAAGAAATACTGCAGAAAGTGCCGGATAGAGTAAAACCATACATACTAAAGAAAGTCTTACCCAATGCTATTGGGGCTAGCATTTTTTCACTGTTGTGTGGTTCTCTGCAATGCTATTAGGGCTAGTATTTTTGCCTGTAGTTCTGTTTGCGGTTCTCTGCATGTATAGTTGTTGCTAGCAGTTGATCTACTGCCATTACTGTTTTTTTTCAATCTTGGTGCAATATGCAGAACAGTTTGCTATTTCCTGCTTGTACTGTGAATTAGAGAATGCTTTAATTTTGACTATAGTAGTATAGTAGTAAGTGGTTAATGTCTGAAGTTGCTGTTACGCCACTTTCCTGGATCCGTTCAATTGCCATGGTAGATTTTAGTATGGGCTTAGTTTGTTGTTTCTAGAATACCAGATATCCAATCCAAATAAGCACAAGTAATTTGATAGAAGCATGCAACAGTTTTGCATGCTACAAAACTGTCACAAAATTGCTGCAAAACATGCATTTTTATAACTAATACAAAAATTTCTTGGGGTGATGTCCCTGGAGCTCCCCCAAATCATTTTCTCACACCTTAGGCACTTTGATATTCATCTTCCTTGTTGCAACCTTATCTCTGAGTTTTTGGCAAGTTACTAGTGAGCAACATAGCGTTTTCAAATTCTTAGTGCGCAATGTAGTATAACCTGTCTGGCATTTGATTTGTCTGAGAGTCTTGCCTCCATTTTCCTAGTACAACTACATTTTTCAAGATTAAGTTGTTTGTATACGCGAGACAATGTTACAATTGCTACATGACCTCAGGATGCTCATGTCCCATCAGACTGGGTACACAGATGGCAATAAACTGCCTATCCATGTTATCAGATTCTTATTGAGGGTTTTATCAGGGAAAGGAATGGCAGCACTGAGATTGAGTGGGAACTACATTATTTAGTCCAAGGTTAACAGTGATGCTGCTCAGCACACAACTTGGTTGCTCCTAGAGCAGAGGATGGATGTGGTTTCACCGAGTTACTAGAGGGAAATTTGTCTTCAAGGCATTTGTATCTGTACAGAGATCAGCTTTGCACAAATGCAAGATTTATTCTCTAGCAATCAGAAAAAGCACACAATAAGCTTTCCATCAGCAATCTCAGATAGGTTTAGATCAGCACACATGCTACAACACTGCAGAAAAAAAAACGTAAAATGGCTGGTTTGGAGCCCAAGTGCAAGACCACACAATCTAGTTAACAGACCTATCTTATAGTATGTCAGGTAAAACAGCAGGAGACCAGTGCCTTATTTAAATGCAGCAAATATAGCTTGTAAAGTAGTTTTGTTACAGATACAAGAATGTCATATCACCGCTAAAAATAATGGTGAAGTCATATTTCTACATCAGTGCACACTGTAGGCTAAAAGATCAATGCAACATTAGGAACAGTCACTCCTTTAGGTTAATGGTTTACAGTTTATGTAGTTTTGAGTTTTGCTGTATTTCAGGATTGAAAAAAGATCTGTGCTTACACTAAGACAGCAAATTTACTATATTGTTTTCCCATTTTCAGTAGGTGTTCATTAGCATCTGTGTGAAAATTAAGAAAAACTATGTTGGCAATACTGCTTCATAAAGGAATACGCAAAAACTGAGTTACATAAAAACAATTAGGAAAAATGCCATATAGCACAGGAGGCACATGCCATGGTGCATAAGGAAAGTATGAAATACAGAACAAACATTTCATGTATTCCATTTACCTTGTGCTGTGTAGTCTTGGGAAAGCAGGTCTGAGAATCTCTTGCAGATATGACAAATGGCATGATATGACAAGATTTGAACCTGTAAAGCTCTGTTTTAGAGCCTTTACTACAAGTGGGTGAACTCCACAGCAACTGAAGTTATGCTAGGTTTATTCTTACTTACAAAATAGGCATGACAGCCTAGAATTGTTTTACATCAACTGAAATGGTCTTTCAAGGCAAAGTTACAAAAGTTCAAACTGACCATTTCCTTACAAAGTTTCACTTGGTAAATCAGATAATTTGCTTGGTATTACTTGGTATTACCATCAAGTAAGAGATGCTCTATTCTCTGGAGCAACATCTGCCTTAGAATGCCATGGATAACACGTCTTTGTTAGAAAACATCCACACGACATACTGGATCTTTCAGCAAGTCTGTAAAGGTTTCACTTTCACTGGTACTCCATTTGACTGATCATACATAATTTACTCAGACAGTTCAAGGAGGTATCTTAGTTGACTAAAATCAGATTTCTCAAGATTCAGGTCATATTCAAACCCTTTGTGATGTAGCATTCAGAGAAGGCGACTGAGGAACACTCCTTTGATATCAATCTCCTCACTATCTCCCAAACCAAATAGAGATTCCAATGTCACAACACATCACACAAGGGTTTATTCACTTTGCCAAATGCCAAATGTTTACAATAGTAGTGGAGTTGAAGAATACTTAAGTCAATGAATCTCACTTTGGACAGTCAACTTGTTTCTAATTCAATCCTCATTTAATAGACAAATTGCTGGGAAGATTTGGAAGCAAGGAAACAGCATTCCTCTTGAATTTTCACTGCAAGCTTCAAGAGAGTCTGTCATGATGCTATTACTAGGGCGTTACAGCTTTGTCAAAAAAATGAGCAGTAAACTTAAGATTTAAATCCCAGACTAGGATGACTGACCATGGCAAGATGGGGTGGGACATAAATGTTATATGGGGTGGGACATTAATGTTATAGTTGTCAAGAATGACAGATTGAGTAAATCTACATAAAGAAATCAAATGGAGCTATAGAGGCGAAAGAAGTTCAGAACCTACATTGCGTTTATGGGATTAACTGCCAAAACAAGTGACCAGGCAAGTTAGACATGGGAGAAATCTGGTGGAGTGATACAGCACATCACTGAAGAAATGGAGAGAAAAAGGATAGGGAACACAGGGTAATACTCATGAGGGATCGGATTATACCAGGGCAGATTGATTCCAAGTTCCAAAGTGGAGGCAGCAGAAGTTGACTCAGATTGCTGGTGGAGGTTTAGCTAGGTGGTGCAGGACTATACTAGAAAGGATAGGGTTCTAGATGTGGTCTAGAATCAAGACCAGAAGGCTGTGGCTGCCCAGATGAAGGCAAAACTAAGTGATCATGCCTTTGGGGAGAATGAATTGTAAGGAACAGTCTGCCTTCTAGATTCCTCAGAAAACTGGCTAGTGTGCTGGCAGATCTGACAGACCACTGACCAACACAGACATGTTGCAAAATTGGAGGTCTACAAGTGTATTGTCCTTACATGTGGAGATTTGACCGCAACCAACATGGGCTTACAGCTACAAGGAGTTATCGGGCATATTTAGTCCAGTTGGTCTACATGGAATTCAGTAAAGCTGACCTACTAATATAGGTAGTTAACTGGATGGTGTGGTGGGATAGGAATGTGACTAGTGGACTATTGCAGGGGTCAATCCCATCTCCTATACTTTGCATTTCAACCATATTTGAGGTAGCAGAGGACAGAATTACTCTGCGGATGTAAGAATGATGTATTTGATTTATCACTACTGCACCTAAGGGAGGGTTTGGAAATGTTGACCAAGTGGGCAGGAAGGTGACAGTTCAGCTTCGATACAAATAAAGGCAAAGTCCAGCACTTGGACAGAAATAACCCTGTTGTGAAGCACCAGCTGTGGTGAGTGGAACTGACTAAGAGCAGGAAGGGGATACAAGGGTGTTGAACATCTGGACTGGACCACCAAGAACAGAAAGGAAGGCTGGCAGCAACAAAATGAATGCAGAGGGGTATATACTGGGAGATGAACTCCAGAAGTGAAGAGGCAATGCTTCCACTGAACTCATCCTGCACCAATCCACAACTGCATACAGCAATTATAACCTCAGGAGGGTGTCATACGGAAAATGATATCAGGCTTCTGGAAAGGCTCTAGAGGAAAGATAGAAAGGAGATTAGGATAGAAAATAAAGCATATGGCTAGAGTCTAGGACTAGAGCTAATGATGTTCTCAATACAGATGAGAATAGACAGGCAGGCATGATGTGGGTATACAATGTCATGGGAAGAAAATATGTAGGGATCATTAAACAAGAATGAAGAGAAAGGGGAACAGACAGCAGGTCGCATGGGCCATCTACTCTCGGAATTTGAAAATACTTGGAGATGGATCCATGAAATGGACAAGGAGTGGCACAGGGGGAGCCCAGAGGGATATTCAAAGGAACATGGTACATGCAAACAGTAGGGGGAAGATCAGAATGGATGGAGTTATAAATGCACATACAGTGTAGACTAGGCTTTTGTATCTCAAATGAAGTACTGTAATGCAGACCCTTCAGTACCACCTTCCAGTGGCAATCTTAGCTATCAGTTAAATTAGCTGGACATCATTTCTCACATTTTACATTTTTACAATCTTAAAACATCTCACCGTTTGGTACTTACATGTTCTGAATTGCATCAAGCATATTTTTACTTTCTCTCATTTTACATTCTTAGCTCACCCTGTTTGGTACTTACATGTTCTGAATTGCATTTTGTTACTTTGATTCCTGAACACATTGCCAAGGCAGCCTTCTCAGTGTTGAAAACACGAAATTGGACGTAACCAGCAGTAAACTCATCTAAGACAAAACCAACAAAATGTTATGCTAAGAGAAAGGTTAATATGTTTTTGCTATTGATATTAAAACTTTACTTCCTGAAAGAAGACATTCAAATGTGTTACTTTTAACATAGTAATACAACCCAAAGAAACCATAAATGTTTTATAAAAGAAATTCATGCAAAGGGATTCATTTCTGTGGCTTTAAAATCAGTTACTAAATAGCTGTGCTCATGCACCTGGCCATGTAGATGAGAAAGACTAATTGGCCTAACCAGCAGTCTTCAGCACAGATTTGCCTTGCAGATTAAAGTAGAGAGATAAAGACCAGACCTGCTAGTAAATGCTGCAATTTGCTCCCGTACGACCTGCTAGTAAATGCTGCAGTTTGCTCCCATTTAAGCTTTTAACTCAAATAAAAATTCTAATTCATGTTCACCAAAGTTATATGAATACATTAGGGGTGATGGTAAATTTGCCATTCAAGACAGCGTTGGAATTCAGGAAACATTTACTTGGTCACACCATGGCTAACTCACAGATGAAGTTGTGTGATGTAGTCAGAAACAATGTAGTTGGAGGCAGTTTGCATGAGTAAGGAGTCTGCTGGTGATGTCATGTGCCTCCATTTTTACAGGCTATGTCACAAGAAATGAGAATCCCTGTAGCATGCATGAAAAATCTATACGAGAGTTCACACTCACCTTCACAGCACTAGGAATGCTGGGAGACCCTTCAGCAATGTCCCTCTAAATGGGGAGGTCATTGATGTACATGACGTTCAAAAAGGGAGAAGGGCAAGAAGAGGATCCCAAAGGACAAAGGACATGAGGAAGGAAAGACAGATGGCAGTTGGAAAGAAAAGGTGTGGGAGATATTTTTTTAAAGGAGAGCATGGGGAGAAAGTAGTAAGGGGATGATGTGGACAGAGAGGGTATAGGGAGATGGAGGAGACAGGCAAACAAAAAAAATGAAATCATGGAAGTGCTGACAAAAGGAACACAATGGAGACCGAGAGAAGACATTACTTGATGGGGAGAACTGGACTACAAACAGGGGAGGGGGCTGAAACACCATGATAGGGGATAGAGTTAAGTAATGTCTCCCTTTCACATTACCCAGGGCAGCCTCCACAAATGTGAGTGGGATAGAAAATAAAGTGATACCTAAACAAGTCAGTCCCTCCACAACTGCCCTACTGGCTGGGTCCTGCAATTGGCATGCTGGGCAGGGCCAAGCAGTGGTTACACCAGGACATTTCCTCAAGGTGGCCAGTGTGGATGTCCTCCTCCAGTCTACCCCATCACTACCTCCTCCCCCCCCTATCTTGGTGATCAGAGGCCATAGTGGAACCCTCCAGATCATCCCATACATTCTAGAGGATCTAGATCCCCCCAGACAGGCCTAGAGGTTTCTGGAGAACCAGCAGTAGATGGTGGGGCAGGTCAGTGGTTTGATAACTTCTGCCACAGACAACTGTGGAAGTCAGCATAAAACAGTAGCATACATGCAAAGTAAAAACAGCAAACCTCACAAATATAAAAATGACAGTGAGAAAAACAAACTGTGTCTGCACATGTATAGAAATATAAAAGCTGTTGGGCATGTAATGATAATTTGGAGAAATGTTTCAAAAAATGTAACATTTGCTGATTCTTCAGCCTTGGAGACTGAGTGCTAATGGAGTCTCTCCTACAACTGATCATTCCTTTCAGGCTAGTAAATCTAACAGAGGGAGAAATGGCAGAAATGGAAGAAATGGTTTTAAATGATGAACAGATGAGTACAATGTACGGACTTTATCTTGTGAATTTATCTGATTTGAACCTAATGATATGAAAGCTGTGTTTCTAAAGGGCAGCAAATTTGTACCCATGTATTTCCCTTTTGCTGATCTATATTTAGAGTTAAAAGCATTTAGTAGAAAATTGTATTTGAAAGTTTACTTTCATAAAAATGCCGCTAAGAATGTTTATTTAATCTCTAAATAATGATCTTGATGAGGATTAAATATGTCAGTATAGGATTATGATGCTGAATTTTGTTTGAATGAGAATGGATAATTCTAGTTGCTATCATACTGGATATGGGAAGCTAACATTACCCCATGTGGCAACTGATAAAAAATTTGTACCCAATATTAATGTGTCTGCCATCTCTATTTTTAAAGATTTTGTTGGACACTTGCTGAATTTTAGGAAAAGGAAGTGTTATAATTTGAGTAAAAATGAGTGTCTTGCTTTGAAGAGCCTTGAAAAACAGAAGACTGAGTTCATATTTAAATGTGCTGATAAAGGTGGCAATTGGGTTATACTAAACAAAATTGTGAAATGGTAGTTGATTTGCTGAATAATGCAGAGTATAAACGTTTAGCAGGGGACCCAGTAGTGGAATAGGATGAACTTTTGGCTTTCTAGGGGAACATCTTGGTTTCTTTGATCACAAGGATGTATGTAAATTGTACATTAAAAGACCTACAATTCCTATTTTGTTAAAGTGCATAAGTGCCTACATAACCCCCCGGGTAGGCCTAGTGTCAGGGGTGGGTTCCTTTTTAAACAAACATCTTTTTGGATTTTCACTTAAAAGCATATTTAAAGAAGGTTGTAGCGCACATTTCTAATGCTCAGTATTTGATTACTGGTGTCTAACAGATGGCAAAATGATGACTATTGGGTTACTATTGATGTAAAATCTTTCTATACGAATTAGTCTTGGATGGGGTTTGGAATCTGTAATGGAGATGCTGGGTGATGGGCCTAGGACCACCTTTTTGATTTGCTTGAATTCTGTTTGACTCAATTTTTCTTTTAATAGTTTTTTCTGCAGTTAAAAGGTACGGCTATGGGGGCTGCTTTTGCGCTCTCATATGCCATTATATATGGGTTTTTTTGAAAGGAAATTATCCCACTATTTTTTTTTTTTAAGAATAATGTACTATACAAGTGTTTCACAGATGACCTCATTCTTATCTGTAAAGGTGAGGTTAATGATTTTTTTGATTTTGAAATTCTTAATGAGCATGGTTTAACCTTTTCTTATGAGTCAAGTAGGGAATGTATTAACTTTTTGGATATAACTTTATATAATGGTGAATTTGTTGGTTTTAGACCATATAGAAAACCAACTTCAGTTAATATGTTCCTACATGCCACTAGTATGCATCCTGGACATTTATTAAATTCTTTACCATTTGGTGAATTTAAAAGAATTTATGATCATACTAGTGACAGAAACGAAAGAGTTAGAGTTGGATAAAGTTTTGTTAAGGTTGAGAGAAAGAGGTTATGATGAGACTCTGGGATGCAAATGTAAAGTACTTGGGGACCTTAATGATGGTTTACATTCATATTCATATATGCCAGTTATGAATAATAAATCTGAGGGTAGAATGCATGACAAAAAAGACATGGATGATAAAAAGCTCATGTCACAAGATTCTCAGTTTTCTAGTCAGAAAATTGGGATAGAGAAAATATCGGCATATTGTGAGGATGAAACCATAAGTCATTTGTTTCCTGAACATATCTTTTCTTTTAAGAGGGGGAAGAATTTAAAAGAATTATTAAATCATAATTTTGTTAAAGGGAACAATTTTTTGCCTTTTGCCACTTTCATGTGGTCATTGTAGTATTTGTTACAGGGTTATGAATTTAAATCTCATTAATGGCAAAATATTTGTTCCTAGGGTTTTACTTTAACTGCAGATCGACAGGGGTGATATACATCCTGGGCTGTTGCACTGATGTTTGGTATATAGGACAAACCATGCGTATGGTTAGGACTCTGGTTCTAGAGCATTTAAGAGATATTAGGACCCATAATAATCAGTCCTGTTGCCCAACATTTCCATGATGCAGATTCCCCTAGCAGTTTAAAATTGGGTGCTTGGTAAGCCCTTTTTGTCTACGGGGGGGGGGGGGGGATTATGGGAGCAAATTGCTTGAGTTTGCAACTAGAATGATCCTAAAGTTTAAGACCTTAAAGCCCTTTGGTTTGAAATCAAGAATTGGGTATTTAAATACTTTATTATTCGACATTCCATATTTATGCTTGTATTTTTGTAATTTTGTACTTGAGATTAAAATCAGTAATACATAATTAGCTAATTAATGACAGCTGTATGTGATTTGGAGAGGGTGTATATATGTCTGCTAGAAATGTGAATGCATTGTGATCCATGAAGGTGAATTGCCAAGGTACCAGATCGCCGTTTTGAAATAGAGGTGCTGGTGAATGTGTTTTTTATATAATTTGGAGATTATATCTGAAGTAGATTTCGGGGTAAGATGGAATACCAGGGAAAGGGTCACAGGACATTAGGATATTTATCTTGCCTATGCCCATGGTATGTTTGTGGGAGTACAATGCAGATGATACAATACAGGCAAGCAGGGGCCATGGAAAGTGTGGAGGGATTTCCTACTGTTGCGTTTTATGGAGGAAGTACAACGAAGGCATGCTGGACATTACCAACTGTACAGATGTCACAGGACATGTAGACCTTGCCAGGAGATGCAGTAATAAGAACAGTTAGCATGTGGCTCAAGTATTGCATATGCCAGCCATCAGTACAAATCACAGTATGCATAAAGTTAGCATGCTATGCCATGTACAAGTGGCACATGCTCTGGGCCTTTCCTGAGGTGCTGCATGCCGAATTCAAGGAAAGTGAAAAATCCACAGTATAGGACTAGCAAGGTTGGTGCAGTTTACTCAAAATTGTGGGTGATCACATACACAGGTGTGGCAGAGAATGGAACTTGGCATCTTGGAAGGTCAAGCAAAGCCAGGCACATTCCTGTCTTAATAGACCTAGTACCTTACACACTAACTTGGTGAGACAGCACCTTTACCCACATGGACAGTGCAGGTGTCCAGCGGCACATTTTCCTGTAGTCTGTGCATGTCAGTAGTAACGGAAACATACTAATAGAAAAATGTTAGATTGAAAATATTTACATGAAGTATATGCCCTGCAATTGCCCTTTAAGTAGGTTATAAAATGTTATACGCTCATCAGTATCCTCCCTGACCTCTCAATTAGCACAAAAGGTCAAGGTGTGCTTCAAGTCATTGAAGTGGTGCCTGCAAAGTTCATCCTTAGCACACCATCCTGGAGCTCTGCAACATTTACTGCATTCAGAAGCCATGGCAATGTAACAGGTCATATGGTAACATTTGCGTGAACATCTGTTTCTGCCATCACATAAAAACAGTGGGCACCAAGGCAACATGACATGTTGGGATGCCATCATATAAACATGCACAAATGCATGGTATAGTTCATGGGCAGATAGCCCTAAGGGCGTTTATAAGCCTAGCCAGAGTGTGTTGGCTTTCGCCACCCCATTAACTGATCCTCTGTCAAGCAGAGCCAATGAAGTGACCCCAGGGGTGTATTTTCTGTTACCCATCCACTCTTCAAGGTTTCTCTTCGAGTGTTAGTGAGGGGCTTTGCCTAATGTAGTTTGGAATGTTGTTCCAAAGCATGGGGAGTCTGACAGGAATCTATCCCTCCAGCATATTCTATTTATTGCTGTGGCGAGGTTTAGCTCACTACAGCGCATAGCTCAGTGACTTGGATTTCTTTAGGTGGAGCATGTCCATCAATTCTGAGTTGGACATGGGTTTGTAAGTCAGGCAGAGATCACCTCTGATTAAGCGATAAGCCACTGAGTACAGCCAGAGTTTTCAGGTGGGTTGCATAGGACATGTTAAGGCCAGTAATCCTTTTGGTGAGGAACGGTCTTTCCAGCTATTGGAAGTGTCTTGTGAGGTACATCCCAAATGGGGCATTGTACTCTTATGATGGGCCTGATGAGGGAGAGTAGAGGGGCACTATAACCTCTATTTCTAGATGCCAACTCTTTAGTAATTAGATGGGCCACATAAGAATTCCTAACTACTTTGGCAATATGATTGTCAAAGGAGAGATTATCTACCTGGGTCCCCAGATCTAGTTACCTCTTCTGTATTAAGGGGGCTGCCACCTATGTGGTAATTTGTGGGTGTTTTGTTTTTCCCAAATGGAATGGCTGCATTTTTTGGCATTTAGCTTGAGACCATGACTTTGACATCAGGTGTCTGTCTCAGTAAGGCCCTTTTGGTCAGCCAGAGAGTCCATAATGGCTCCTAGTTTGCAGTCATCAGCAAATTTTGTTAGAAGTACAGGCAAACACAGGAGGACTATGGCTAAGTATATGCCAAACAGTAGGGGTCCCAGGACAGAGCCTTGCAAGACACTTCTGACTGGTTTAGAGTCAGACCTGGAGCCTGCTATTCTTACAATGCAAGTTCTGTCTAAGCCAGTTGGCAATCTCGTGACGTAGGTGTTTATGTTCAAGCTGGCGAGTTTTTCTGTAATACCCAAGTGGGGAATGGTGTTGAAAGCCTTAAAGCTGAACTAGGTCGGGTTAAGTGTTTGGAGGTTCCCAATGTCTTTAAGGTGTTCCATGATGATGCACTCCATAGCCTTGCAGACCAGGCTAGTCAGGCTTATGGGGAGAGTTATCTTTTGAATCCTTGGCCATTTTTCTTTCGAAGTTAGCCCTGGATGATTTACTGATCAGGGATGCCCTTCCTTCTTGGGATTTGCTTTTTCTGAACTAGTTTCCTCCTCCTATTGTTCAGCCTGTTTATGGCAGGGGTCCACCAGACTGGTTTCCTTCTCTTAGAGGAGTGAGTCTTGGTTTTGCTAGGGATGGCATGATCCATGCATCCTTGTAGGTGCTCAGAGTGCATTTGTAAAGGTTTCTGCATCTTGGACAGCATTATCCTTTAACATAGGGGCTGTGAAACATACCACCTCTGTCTTAAGGTGAAGTTTGCTTTAGAAAAGTTTTTTACTGTGGTTTCCTTAGTTGGGGGAGGGTGGTGGGGTGTGGACATCCAGAGTGATTAGTTTATGGTCTGCTCTAACCAGTGACGGGTTGACCTCTGGTGTCGCACATGTTGGTGATGACCAGGGTCCAATAGGTTTTCACCTCTGACTGATAAAGTTGATGAATTCCAGGAAGTGCTGGGCCTTTTCCCAGTTAATGGCAGGGTAATTGAAATTGCCCAATACCAGGGTGTTCGGTAGGACCTTACGTTTTCTAGCGTCTCCAGAAAGGTGGAGTGGTGGTCCAGGCCACAATTTGCATTGCAGATTTGCCTGATAGTTGCACATGATCTCAGAGGTATCATGCTGTGCCACTTACCTAGAGGTGTAGGTATCCTTGATGAATATGGATACACCCCCTCCTTGTGTTTTGGGCAGTGTTGTGTGGCCTAAACGAGTTGTAGCCTGGTAGTGCTGGGGTGCACTCTTGGAGCCTTGAACCAGGTTTCAGTTACTGCACAGATGTAGACGTTCTCCATACTGAAGAGTGCTTCGAGCATGTGCATTTTTTGGATTTAAACTCCTAGCACTGAGTAGCATAACAGTTTAATTGTGCTGTTTACGGGGTGACTGGTACAAGCAGTCTCTAGCGAAGCAATGCAGCTTGTTGAGCATGTTGTCCCAGGCTGACACACTGGATCCCCTTTGAATGACACCAGAAGCTTATCCAATTGTTGAAATTTATCATTTTTTCTTTATACTGAGGTATCATTCTTGGTGAGGGCAGGATGCTACTCACGCTCATACCAGCCTGGGCTACATGATCAGAGAGCAGTCACCCAATTATAGAGTCACCTAATACTAGTGTTAGGTATGTTATTTTGCCTTAAGGGCTGCGATTGTGCGGCACACTGTGTTTTATGTGGATGTCTGGTTTGTGACTGGAGGTGCAGTTGTTTGGGTGTCTGCTTTGGAGGTCTCCAATGCTTTTGCAGGTTTTTATTTAGAGCCTCGAGTATGATTTTGTGTAATTTTTGCCAGTGCTGGTTTAGTAGGTCTGTGTGTGGCTGGAGGTGTGGTGCAAGTGTTAAACCTTCTGCTCTTGACTGTTCCAGTCTTGGGTGGAGAGCTTAGCCTCCAGTTTGGCTGTATAATTGCATCTCTCACATAGGTTAGTGTAGGAGAGAGAGTTCTGTACATGAGGCAGTTGTAACATTGCTTCAGGATACCCAGATTCACCAGCTGGACTGGAGAGTACACCTGAAATTGCCCTTTGGTTATGCCTGAATAGTAGTGTAAGCTGCTTCGGCACTTGGCTGGTGAGGGGTGAATAAAGAGCCTTGCTCTGCTGGGCAATCAAGTGTCTGGGTATATTAGTGTTTGCTATTAGGTCTGAGCAAGTGCTGGGCTGTAGGATACTTTGAGTGCTTAAGTTGAGTTAGACTAGTTTCAAGGGAAAAAAACTGAAGATGACACTGAGTCAGAAATAATTTAACCCTAACCGGCGGACAAAACCATGCAGTTTTTATAGCAGGGAAATGAGAAATTAGCCCAAAATGGCCAATAAAACTAACTTGTGGGCTGGAACCACTCCTCCAGGGACATATAGGCTGCTCAAAGCTCCCCTTTCTCACAGGTGAGCAGAGAAACTTCCTTCTATCCAAGTAAGGTATGGGCAACAAACTTGTAACAGCCTTGAATTCAGCACTAGCCTGAAAACTGGACTATACTAGCTTAGAAAGGTGGGAAACAAAAGACAAGGCAAAAACAGTAATACACTTAAAACAGCTTTAAATGACTACAAACTATCAGAAAAGGCTATCACACTTTAGTGTGTAGCCAAATTAAACACAAAATGAAAGTGCAGGCAGTGTGTAGCCAAATTAAACAAAATGAAAGTGCAGGCAGTCAAACAAGTATATGTGAAAAACAAAAAGCTTAAATCACAATAAATGCTGGAAAATCTCCATTTAGATGGAAAACAGTTAGGTTCAGCAAGAAAATACAGATAACTGATGATCACTCCAAAGTATTTCTAAGCTAGCAGGCTTGTAACAGTTTAAGGCTTTCTAGTGCTTCCCAGTAGGTTACAGGAAAGATCGGAAATGAGCACAAATGTGGTCTTAAACCAGAAAGTTGAAAGATGGAAACTGCTCAAATGGCCAATAAACTAAAATTTCTGGGCCAAAACTCACTCTTCCCATGGAGGATAGGCTACCTAGTGCTTACCACTCCATTGATCAGCTAGAAGGCTTCCCTGCAACACAGGAAGGCTGGGGGACTCAAGTCCAGAATACAGCAAATTATGTACCTGGACTAGACTAGTAACAGGAAAGGCAGGAAACAAATGCAAACATAGGCGTTTAAATCAGAAGGTTGAAAGATGGAAAAGCTTCCCAAACGGCCAATAAACTAATTTCTGGGCCAGAAACCACTCCTCCTGTGGTAGATAGGTTACCTAATGCTTACCACTCCCACTGATAAGCTAGAAGGCTTCCCTCCAACACAGAAGTGCTTGGGGGGAGGGGGGCTCAGAAGCTTAAGTCCTGGATACAGCAAATCTGTACCTGGACTACACTAGTTACAGGAAAGGTGGGGACCACATGCAGGCTTTTAAACCAGAAAGTAGAAAGATGGAAAAACTGCCCAAATGGCCAATGAATTACAATTTGTGGGCCAAAATCCATTCTTCCCATGGTAGATAGGCTTACCACTCCCACTGATAAGCTAGAAGGCTTCCTTCCAACACAAAAAGGCTTGGGGGGCTCAGAAGCTTACCAACAGTCCTGAATACAGCAAGTCAGCATCTGGGCTAGACTAGTTACAGGAAACTTTCCAGAAAAACAGCTAAAACAGCAGTAAATGCAATTCAAATTGCAGTGCAGGCTAGCACACTTGTGTAGCAATATTATGGCAAATAATTTTGCAATTAAATTAACAAATGACAAAACAAATGCAGAAGGCAGTAAATTAGAAGGCTACTAACAAGCAGTAATAAGTAAGAGTGACTGAACAGATAACAGCACACACACAACAGCAAATAAATCAGCTGCTCTTGCTGTAGCAGTCTTATTTATTTTTTTGAGGGAGGGATCGGAGCAGGATTAAGAGGCTACAGGGGTTGTCCTTCCCAAATGGTCAGAATGATCTCACTGCACTCAGTTGAGTGAGCAAATGAGATTGGCCCAGGGGTATCCAAATACAAATTTACAAGAGGGGCGGGGCAATTCCAAAGCCACCAACATTAACACCAAAACAAGAACAGGGAGGGTGTGTGGTGAACTGTAGAGACACAGCCACCACTTCATGGCATAGAATTGCAAGTAGTCGAGAGGCCATACCGTATTCCATTATGGCTCTTTAGCACCTTTAGGGAAGATGTAAAAAAAGTTATATCTACATGCCTACTCTGTTCATGTTCATAGGTGTGTGTTAGGCTAATGGCCCTGGACTCTTTACAAGCCTAGCCCCAAATAAATTGCCCAGGCACCATGCCAGCCAATGTTAGTTGTGCCCATATCCAGTATGGCAACTGGAATGATCCCAGGAGTGAACTTTGTTGCCCATCCACTCAAGACTTATCTTGAAGAGGGCCAGTGAGGTGCTCTGCTTGACATGCATGGTAAGCTTGAGTATGGGCAGTCTGGTAGATTAACCTGTCCCTCCAGCATGTTCAGTTAATTGTGGTAGTGAGATTGGAGCATGTGGCATGGGGGGGGGGGGTGATTTCCTTGGGTGTAGCATTTCAAGTAGGGCTGGGTCAGACAGCCAAGTCAAGCAGAGATCACCTCTAAGTAGATAGACTAAGAACAGCTGAAGTTTGAGTCTGTCCATTTAGGACATGTTTAAGACCTAGGATCCTTTTTGTGAGGTACTTGTGGCCTCTCCAACTGTTGTAGGTGTATGGTCAGTACATGTCGAATGGGGTGTTATAATATTCAATGAGTGGTCTAATGAGAGAGATTGGTCTAATGAAAGATTAGTAGAGAGGGATGAACACCTTTCTTCCTGGATGTGAAACTTTTGGTTATAAAAGATGTGCCATGTAGAAGGACTTTCACCACAGTGGCAATGTGGTAGTCGAAGGTGAGATGGCCATCAACCTGGGTGTCCAGATCTCTTATGGCCCTCCAGTGCTCAGTGGGCTCCAATCAACACTATTCATGGGAACAGTTTTCCAAAAAAGGAGATTATGCATTTTTGGCATTAAGCTTCAGGTCATGGTTCCGACAGTCATTCGTCTCAGAGGCCCTTTTGTAGGATGTCTGCATCACTTTGGGAGTTAATGACTCCTAGCTTGCAGTCAGTGAACTTGGTCAGCCAGAGTACTTCTGTGTTATCCTGAATTTGAGAAGTAGATGCCATACAGGACAGGGCCCAGGACAGAGCCCTGTGGCAGTCATGACTGATGGTCTGACTGAGTCCACAACTTTCACTCTGTAGGTCCTGTCTGAGCAAATCTGCAACCCACCTAGTGGTGCAAGGACTGATGCCTAGTTTGGCAAGTTTATCAATGATACCAGAGTGGGGAATGGTATCAAAGGCTTTGGCCAGGTCGAGGTAGGTTGTATGCACTGCCTTACCTCATCCACAGCCTTGGTGACCGCCTTGAAGATGACAACCAAGTTCAGCAGGCAGGATTTCCCCTGGACAAAGCCAAACTTTGTGGGGTCTAAGACTGCCTATATCTTTGTTAAGCAGGTCTACGATGATGTGCTCCATAGCTTTGCATAACAGAGTAGTCAGGCTAATGGGGCGATAGTTCCCAGGGTCTGTAGTTGCTCCCCCTCTATGGGGCAGGATGACTGTAGCAGTGCTCCATTCATTAGGGACATAGCTTGAGGTAAGGCTGTGACTGAACAGGGCACAGATGTAATGTTTTGCAGCTCATGTAGGATGCAGCCAGGGATATTATCCAGTCCCATGGATGATGTATTCTTGGCTTTGGACAATGCGGCTTTTATCTGCCACAAAAATGGTGGGTACCAGGCTTTCTTCTGATAGTGTGATAGGGCCCTTGGGGGGGTAAAGTTGGCAGTGAATCTGTCAGCCAGTGGTAGCGATATCTGTTGGCTCAGTATAGGAGGTGCCATTGTGCAATAACTCAGAGCAAATCTGGGTATTGCCTTTGAGATTTGTGTTTTTTTTGTGTCAGCTGCAATTCTGCCTTCAAAGCTGGCTTGAGGATTTAAGGGATCTTAGCTTTTTGAAACTGATAAGGGAGGTTTTCCAATTTTTTCTGCAATAGTTTCTTCCTTCGGTCACGTTTGACGGCTGGGGACCACCAGATTGGTTTCCTTTTTTTGGAGGAGAGCATCTTCCTTCTATTTGGTATGGCAAGGTCCATGCATTTGTGTACATGCTTATACAGTGCATTGGTGTATGATCGGCAGTCAAAGCTATTTTCCATTGACATGGGTGCCAAGAAGTTAGTCACCTCTGTTTGTGGGAGCCCAAAGTCAGCTTTTGAAAAGTTTTTCAGTAGTCACCTTAGTGATGGTGGGGGGGGGGGGGGGGTGTAGGCAAGATGGAGATTGATTTCCATGTGATCAGTTTGTGGTCAGATTTAGCCAGGGAGGAATTGACTATAGGTGTGGAGCAATGGTCTCCCATGTTGATAACCAGGTAGAGGATGTTGCTTCCTCTAGTGGGGATCAGAATGAGCTGGTCCAGGGCAATGGAATTGATAAATTCCAGAAAGCGTTGGGCCTGTACATTTGTACATTAATAGATTTCCCAGTTGATGGAAGGATAGTTGGTCACCCAGTAATGAGTATAGGGTTGCACCTTGATAGATTCAAGGGTGCTTACGAAGTTGGAGCGAGTCTGTGGACATGTTTGGGGTTCTGTAGCAGGGTAGGACTTTTACCATCTTAGGCAGTATTAAGCATCTCTTGATGCATTATGCTGGGCTATCAGTCTAGAGGTGTGTATCCTTCAATATGGAGACATCACCACCTTTGGAGCTTCCGGCCTTATTCTGGGGATAAAAGGTAAGAATGAGTTGTAGGCTGGGAGAGGAGTGCTTTCTGCCCCTTTAAACCAGGTCTCCATTACAGCACAGATGTCCACATTCTCCATTTTGAGGAGAGCTTAAGTGCATCTTGAGATTTAGACTTCTAGCACTGAGCAGCATGATCCTCCGCTTGCATTTGGAGCAGTTACTGTGGAATTTTGGTCTTTGGAACACTGCCTAAAAAAGGCACTATAGGGGTGGCAAGGGCCTTAGCCAGTACCTGGAATCCCAGAGGTGACTGATGCAGGCAGTCTCTAGCATTGAGGTCCATCAATCATTCATCCCAGGCAAACGGATAATAGATCCCCTTAGAATGACACTGGAAACTTAACAAATTGTTGGTCAATTATTTTCTGCTCGTACTGTGGTATCATTCTGGGTGACTGCAGAATACTGCTCAGGGCTAAGGTCATACCTCCCTGAGCCACATAATCTGAGAGTACTGCTCAGGGCTAAGGTCATACCTCCCTGAGCCACATAATCTGAGAGTTCCAACACATCTTTTCATGTAGTCCAGGGAGGTACATCTCCGATCATTCACACCCACATGGATATGGACAGTCATATTTGTACTTGGAGTGACCTGAGTGCATGTGTTGTGGCAGATCCTGGCATCTAATATACAACTGTCACCTTGTTCAACCTAGTGAGTGGGACATCAGCGTGCCTCAATCGAGTCTCCTACAGTTAGTACATTGGGCAAAGTGTTTTGCCTTAAGAGCTTGGGTTGAGGGGCACACTAATGGTAAACTGTGTTCTGGGGTTGGTGTTGTGGTGGCAGAGTGCGTTTGTCTTGGGGTCTCTGGGTAAATTTTTATTGAGAACCTTCACGAAGGCGAGTGTATGGTTTGTGATGGTTCGTGTTTTGGAGGGCTGTGTGTTCTATGTAGCGAGTTGCAGGTGTTCACCTTCTCTTGACCAGCTAGTCTGGTCTTTGAGTGTGTGCTGCTTCTAGTTTGGTGATACAAGTGCATCTCTCATAGATGCAAGTGCTGGGAGGCAAGAAGAGAGGGTTGTATGTGTACATTAGACAGTTGCCACATTGTCTCAGAATGCCCAAGTACACCAGGTTAGCAGGAGAAAGCACAGGAATTGGCCCTGCAATCATACCAGAAGGGGTGGTCTTACTTATAAGTACTGGTGCCGTCACTGCATAGGAGCAGCTAGTGCTGATAGCACCCAAATGCTACAAAAGTGCTAGCCAATTACCCAAAAAGTACAAGTAGTAAAAGAACAAGCACGTTCTAAGGGAAAATTTGAAGAGCAGACTTTCTGGCAATGGTAATAGTTTACCTTAGCTGAGCATGGCTACATAGTATGAAAACACGGGCTTTTAAACCAGAAAGTTGAAAGGGGTGGAAAACTGCCCAAACGGCCAATAAACTACAATTTCTGGGCCAGAAACCACTACTCTTATGGTGGATAGGCTACCTAGTGCTTACCACTCCCACTGATAAGCTAGAGGGCTTGCCTCCAATACAAGGTTGGGGGGCTCAGAAACTTGTAAAACAGTTCTGGACTAAACTAGTTACAGGAAAGGTGGGAAACAAGCTTACAACTTTTTTTTTGTAGAAAAGCAGTTACAGTAGCAAAAACACTTCAAATGCAATACAAGCTAGCACACTTGTGTGTAGCAATATTAAGGCAAGTTCAGTATCTGCCCACACATGCACAATGTGATTTACAGTGACTTAAGATGCAATATTTAGTGCAGGTCTTGTAGTACAGTCCTGATCTAATGCTCATTGCAAAAAAAAATTGCGATTGAGACACTTACCTGTAATTGTCTCTAACAACTGCCATGCTATAAACCTTGAAATTGTGCAACAAATAGTTAGCCATTTTAGTGCTCACTGTGCTACAGAATTTTGCAAACATTGTGCAAAGGAAGTTTAGGACATTCAGAACTACAGCAGAGCCAAGTATCTGGGGAAACATTTCCTATACATTTGGAAGTGTGCTGATAAAAATCTGTTGCTGTTCTACTGGAGTTGATAGCATTGCAGGAGGGGCTTCAGGAGGGGCTTGGGTTGTTAACTGACTAATGACAGGGAAGAGGTTGAAAAAGAAGGGGTTGTTGATGGGTTATGAACTTTTACTGCCACATTTTTGATGGTGTAAAATATATTTACAGGAGGTGGGCCTTCTGTGTAGGCTGGGGACTGGGAAGGGTTGGACTATCCTTGGTCTTCCAATTTGTGTGCCAGCAAGTACTTGTTAAACTTTCTTGGTGTTATGACCTGGAGAGGGGGTAGATTTCCGAAGTTTGACAGTGCCCATCAGTTTGGTGGGTCTTTTGGTGGGAGATTTTTTTCCAAGATGTGTATCCTTCGTTGTGGTTGTAAGGGGAGAGTGCCTTTGGACTGTTCCCTCCCCCGTGCGAGTGGGAACGAACATGCTTTTCATAATATCTTCGGTCTGATTTTCCTCTAGTTTTGTTCATTGGGGAGGGGATTAATTTTTGAAAGTGTCTTGTTTGGGGGTTACAAAACCCAATGGTGATTATAAAGAATGCAGTGTAATGTATCAACATTGTTCTTGTCTGAGGGAACAATACCGACATGCATGTATACCATTCTACCTGGGGACATTAGGGTGCTAATGACTGAAGTTTACATCAGGTGTCACCCTCCTGTTGAGATGCACACATCCAGTGTGACAAGCATGTAGCGCATGTATTTTATTGCACATGGTTTGGTAGTTCATATGGCAAAGGAAAAATCTGGGGATATGGTAATTGTTTTGAATACACTATTAAACTTGGGGAGGGATTTGGTGGTGGGGTAATTGTGGGGGAGAGTGGAGGGCCCTGGGTTTGAGTATATATCAGTGGGGGGGGTTAATGTTTTGGCAAAGGATGGTAGGGGGTGAGGTATTTGGGTTTGAATCTATGAAAATAAAGTTATAGGTAGGGATTATTCAGTTTACAGGTGTGTGTGTAGGAAGATGCAAGTGATGAAAGAGGTGAGGGAAGGGGATGTGCTATGGAGAATGCACTTTGGAAGTATAGATTCTTAATTATGCAAGCTAGTCAGGGAGGTTTGTTTTGTACAAAGAGTAGTATGTGGTCAGGTGAGGAAGACAGCAGTAAGAGGGCAGGGTGCTTCTGACTAGAGTCATTTGTAGTGGTAAGTATTGAGTAGGAGCTTTGAGAGGAGCGGTTTTCTTTTGGAGATCTGGAGAATGTTAAGTAGGGGAATGAAGTACAGAAGATGAGAACTTTATGGTGGAGTAAGGGTGGAATGGAGTTGTTTGAAGTGCATCAATAGAGGAAATATGATGGAATTTAGGGAAGGTTTTGCATTAGATGTGGAGGTGTGCATGTCAGGGGAAAATAGAAAGAGTGGTTCAATAAAAAGTACTACTCAATGGGATGAGGGGTTTGAGTAAGGGATGGGTTAAGTAGGAATCAATTTGCTATAAAGTTCAGGATTGTAGTGCAAGGTACACAAGAAATAGCTACACAGTGGGAGAGTGTTCAGTCTGATCACAAATCTTATATTCAAGTCTGATAAGGTGTTATATGCATTCTGTACCATGGTATATGGATGTCTTATTAGTGGCCTGAGCCATGGCTCCACAGCATATCTGGCAGCAGCAGTAAGATGTTCCTGGGGAATTCACCCCAATCAAAATTTCTGATTGAAGTCAGTGTACCACTCAGGTTATCACATGTAAAATAAATTGTACTAAATGAGAATTATGGGCACTGCCTAGGTTGTGTTCCAGTACATTGTATATTATACAATGTGCACTGCATACCATCTGACAGTAGATGGCATGGACTCCCTTACATGTACTATTCCTGCATCACCTTCATGTTGGCATGGGTGCAACCATGGGGTCCCATTACTTTAGGGAAGTAGGCAATTTCATAAAATGTCCACTGTTTTGTGACCATGTGTTCCTCCACGTAACATGGTAGTGAGAAACTGCTTTAGTATTCATGAGAGATGTATATCCACTGTGTTTCCTGTTGGTTGCTGGAAAATCTATATCTAGGATTCTCAATGCTACAGATACCTTGGTGTCCACACGAATGGGTATGCCATGTATGAGTGAGATACATCTGTATCCCCTCCTGTACATGGTAGTTCTCTATTTGTGAATCATGGAGGGGATAAAATGTTAAAAGCAATTAGATCTTTGTGATACATCAGGTGATGTGTAGCGTCACACCTACTGGATGTGAATGCTACCATGCATATGTATGTTTGTGATCAACTCGCCACTATTTGTATCATTCCATCTGTTTGCTAGGAATTTATGGCATACAGCTACACTGCCAGTTATGACTCCTTGTTCTATTTGCATTCATCACCTTCATTATGCTAATGAGTTTCATCTCATATGCTCCTTGCATGTAGAGAGATATTTCACAACCTTGTGCAACAGTGAGACATCTCTTCAATCACTCCCACTGTGTGCTGCTGATCATGCAATTTTTTGCATTGTGCCGTTTCCGAACCCTGGCCTAAGCTGCAAAGTACATGTTAAGTACAGGTATTTGAAACTTAATGAAAGATGGTCTCTTACACCTGTTAGAGTGCACCATTACATCTGTTCAGTTAATTCATTCTCTGGTTTTACTGACTTGCTTTATCTTAGTAATACACCAAATAAGCATTGTTTTAGTCTGCCAACAACCCTGAAGCACACATTAAGCTTATGTTGGTTATTTTTAATAAACTGTTTTGATTTGTTACAAGTTCTTTATTTCACTCTGACCTTTAGATTGTTCACTAGAGCCCCCTTTCTACTAAACTGAAGGTTCATCCTATTTGCCAACAGAATAGTGGTATCACCTGAAGGGAAGGGATGGTTCAGATAAATAACTTTGGACTAAGTAGCTCCAGTGCACTAACAGTGCTTGGTTCAACTGACTTATGCACAGGTTTCCCACATCCCCATTACTGGGGGACAGCATCCATACCAGTGATGTAGGGCCTACAATACTGGTATCACCGTGTACACTTGGCTCATCTACAGGGCACAATGCTTGCTGGGATTAGTGCCATATCGTGAGAGACTGCTGTTTATCCTCTGGCAGGTACTGTAAAGCAACAAGGGCCTACTGCATCTACCATTGGGAAGGCACTGCAACTACCATTGGGATGGCACTGCAACTACCATTGGGATGGCACTGCAACTACCCCTTGGATGGATGTGCTAGCCTTGATCACCTATCACTCCCAGTTGGATCCCCCAGAACCCAGAAACCATACTTGGGAGGGGTGAGGGCAGGAGTGCGCTTGTCACTCATAGAACTGACTATTCTTATTGCAAAATATTTCGGCATTTGTGTACTACAGGTTCCCTTTTCATTAAGGCATATTAAAGTCTTGTATCATGTAACTAATACAAGCTGTATAAAAACACTGTTGCCCTTCTCTGAAATTTATGTTCTGTCCGCTTCGGCATTGCAGCTGGATTTAACATTTATTTTGAATTTTCTTGGGAGTTTTAAAAAGCTCTGGATTTGTCCATTCTGACTGAAAAATACTAGCTGTTTTGTGGAAGGAGCTGAGAAAAAGGTTTAATTACTGGGAGTTGCAAGTACTCAGATTGCAGATAGTCACTCGGCAAATTTCTTCAAGACTTGCATACTTGAGTGCATCTTAATTTTGTATTAGTTTATTTTTTAGATTTTAGTGAGATTCACTTAGTGTCTTGTTTATTGGGAAAGTGACTGGGTAAAAGTCCCATTTCCAGCATAGGCCTAGGGACAAAACTCCCCACAAGATACATTAACAATGAATAAAACACTAAACATCTTCAGCATTACTTTGCAGGTAGACACCCAAGACCTTTAGGTACTCCAGTGGCCTGAATTCCCTAAACTGCTTCTCTCAACTACATATTGCACACTATCCTGAATGATCCCTCAGTCTCTAATCTACTGTCCTACTATAACACCAAACACCACCTCTGTACTACATACAAACCTAATAAAAACATTGCAAAGCCCCTTTATAAATACTCCATAGCCCATGCTTGGAACTTACTACTCAAAAATACCTATTCAAAGAACTTAATCTACAAAAAGACATGGTTCTGCCTTTGTCAACCCCCAACTTTACTTATTCTCCCTTATCTACATAACTTCTTTCCTCATATACCATGCACCCTGTTACGGTTTTCTATTTAAATGCACAAAAAAATTAAAAAAAGGTTATTACTATGCTCTTTATACACTGGAATGACCTCATGGTATTCCACTGAATTTCATACTGTCTTTTAATATGTGATATTTATAGATGTGTAAAACTTATGTCAAGCTATTAATTGCTAGTAGACTTACCTGTCGATTTATTATTTCCAGTTTGATTACCGGGGAAGTCCACTGGGCCCAGAGAGCCCATTTTCAGTAGAGGCCAGGGGAGAAAAGCTCCATGAAACAGATTACAGTTAATAGCAGTCCAATAAAAATAGGGCACAACTACAAATACATATCAAATAATGCAAAGTGTGAGCAATATTGCCCATAGTGGAAAAATATTGTGCAGATATATTTTAATAAATTCAGTTAAAAGCTATTTACAGAGTGTGAGATCTATGGGAATTAGCGATAGGTTATAGCCAGCTATAAGGTGCTTAGGCACTCAGGATGACATCCTCCCAGGTGCGGAGTTCTAGGTAGGGAGAATGTAGTTACATTTCCATTTGGAGGAGAGGTAGGTGTAAAGCTGTGTTTTGAAGTTGTTGGAGGTGTGGAAGGGAGAGAGTTCCATTTCTTACCCAAGGAGAAGGAGAGAAGTTGTCCAGCAGGATATTTAGGTTTGTGGATAGTAATAAAGTTTTGGTGTTCAGATCTGAGAGTTCTGTATGGGGGAAGGATGTTGGTTAGAGCTGGGCATTTGGTTGGATTAAATTAGTTTATGTAGTCCAGGTAATTTGTGAATTCTAACCAGTTGTGGGATTGGAAGGTAACAGTGATGTATGGAATGTTTGGCTTTGGTGGCAAATTTAGAAATTTTGTTATAACAGCTTTCAAGTTTGGAAATGATGGAAGAGGATAGGTTAATTAGTAGCGAGGCGCCATACAGAAGGGAGATGCCTGGTAGAAGGAGAGAGAGAAAGTGGTTGTTCCTGTACAGCATACCTAGTTTTTGGTGTGTTTCCTTTATATTTTGCTGAATATGGATGTCAAACCTGTAGTTTGGCAAAGGGAACAACTTTGATTGAAGAGCTTAGTTTAAATTTTCTTTGTAACTTTTGTAATTCATTTTTTGGAACTTTTCTCCTCTGGTCTCCACTGAAAATGGGCCTCTGGCTCAGCTGGATAAATCCAGTTAACAAGTGTCACTAAATATAGTGAGTGAAGTTTTATACTTTTATTGTACACAAGTCAGATGCATGTTAATATGTAACTGAAGATACAACAGCAATACATATGTTCAGTATGTATATTGACAAATGAAACTGGATGCCACTGGAGCAGTAAGATAGTGGAGAGGGTGGAAGGGTAGAAGGGTATAAGTAGAAAAAGCTTTGATAGTGGACAGGTTGAGATGCTAGAAAGGTAAGGTGGGGGAACTATTAGATTAGTTGGAGAACAGTACAGTATTGGAGATGAAAGTGAAAGGGTGACTTATAGACCGGTAATGGAAAAGCAACAGTTCAAGGCCATTTGGCATAAATTACTTTCCATAAACTGCAAAGGAACTGGATTTAAAATTATTTGTGGGATGAATGGAGTAGAATTTTTAGATCAAATTGAACAGGAAGAATGGGACCTGCAACTGCTCAGAGATCGCTGCCATTTTTAATTTTCACTTAAGGTTTGCATACTTGCATCGTTTGATATTTGCTCTTATTGCATCACTTTCTTATTCTTGCTTTACCCTTCATTCTTGGAGTTCTAACATTTCTTGGTTAGAGCCAGTAAGAATAAAACTGACTGCCACTCGCTGATTGCAAAAAGAATCAAGTGTCCATGATGCAACAGGTAGCGCACAGCTTTGGTACAGAAGATAATCAAGTGTCCATGATGCAACAGGTAGCGCACAGCTTTGGTACAGAAGATAATGTTCTCACACCAGTTAGATGGATTGTTAAAACTAATGCAGCATAAGGGGTACTACATTCCTACATGTGTAATCCTCTTCAGAGGAGATGTTGGAGGTCCCATATGTTTCAATTTGTGATTGCATGGGATCATTTGCATCCACATGAGCTACCTATCAAAAATAGGGGAAGACTCCATGCTCTGGCCATACCGCTCAACTGTAGATGTTTTACAGAATGCCCAGATTTTTGGCACAGTTTTGGGCTGTTCCTTGTAAAATGCATGGTTTTCTGGAAAATTGCTGAAGATTGAGGTCAATAAATGGCACACATTTGAGTTGTGCTTAATATTCTTTTCAGAAAATGCATGCTAACCGATCCTATTCTAGCTATAGTTTAGAATCTTAAATGTGTTTTTTGGGCATTTGTCCCCCTATTTTAATCTGTCCCGATTTCTTGCACTGAAATGTTGAGATATGGTTCTGGACAAGTTTCCACTAGTATAAATCCCACCTTGTCTCTACTTGGAAGAGAGGCCACTAGCCTAGTGAGATTAACCTGGTCATAAAAGCATAAATTAAATCATGATTTTTGAGGAATCAAGAATCTTTTAGGTTAAGGAAAAAGGTTTAATCACTGGGAGCTGCGAACGTTCAAAAACTGCTACTGTGCGACTCCACCCAACCACCCAGTCATCCTTTTAAACTCAATGGATCCCAGGTAGTCTAGCCCTACTTTAAATCTAACTTTATAAGCTCAAGTCTCATCTCTTCTGCTCATGCTAGTGAGCACTAAACAAGTATACTTGGAAAGGCCTTTATACTGTTAAAGCTTATGATATCCATTTTTCGGTCCACTTAGTACACACCAAGTATTAATCCCTTCTTTCCATCTTACATTTAAAGTCTGTAACAAAGGATAAGACAACTGATCAATGGAGAGCCTATGAATAAGTTTAGGCACATACCTCAACCTGCAGTAGGAAAATCCATTTAAAACCATGGACATCTAATTGGCATAAAATTTCAATACCAAATAGCACACAAGTTTTCTTGCTAGCAGGAATGTAATATTACTAAAAAAAAGGAGTGACAAAATAGAAAAGAATGAACACATTGTCAACGCGTAAAGTGTGTAGGCTTGAATGAACTGCATCATACAATTCTAGCTCAAGATCATTTGTACTTGGAGGAATTTGTAAGAGGTCTGCCCTCTCTGTAAATTACTGTTTCCACTAATATGTTGGCCAAGTAGTGTGGTTCTGTGTACTACACCACACCAATCATAGGAGGATTCAGAAAATTGTGTAAAAGGTGTAAATCAAGCCTGAAATTAGGGACATGCCACCAAAAAATATGGTCAGCCTTTGTAGAAGTAAGGTCTGAAAGTGGCAATGTGCAAAAAATAGGGACAATTGAAAGATTTGCTCAGGAATCAACTTGGGATTAATGCATCTGCTTTGCTCCTGGCAACAGAAGGAGCAGACTGACATTTTCTATCTCGTCTTGCCTAGAGATCACAGGAAATCCTGAGAACTGTCTTAGGAGCCATTTTGGGATTAGTGTTGGTCTGCTGCTGCTTGAGAAAAGGAACAAAGTGACAGATTCCTGATGGTTTGAGCAGTAGGACTTCAGTGGTTTCTATTTTTGACCTCTTTGGTTATCATTTTAGGCCTTTGTGAAGCTTAGCTTTCTGTTCAACTACCGTGTTTGCTATCCAGAGCATCTACCAAGATGAGACTGAGTGTACTGACCCAAGTAACATCTGGGACAAAACTTTTCGAACTAGTTTATTATTAATGCTACTGTTTTGATTCTAGTGAGAGGAGACAAAGGGTCATTAATTTCTAGCTACATAAAAGCTGTAGTGAAACTAGCGCTAGAAGCCAGGTAGTAGTCAATTGGTGAAATCACTATTCATCCTTCTTGGTAAACCTAATTGTCCTTTTGGCAAGTACTTCTAAAGTAGCTACCATCTAACCCAACTACAGTGCATCACCCTAAATACTTTATCCATAAACCTTCATGGACTAAATCTCCCTCCAACCCTTACGTACTATAACAAGCCCTAATCCTCCACGCCGGCAACATGTCAGTCTGCTGTCCCCCATCTGTGGCCAGTCTGGTCAGATTAGGTGAATGGTAGTATAGCAACTGACTTAAGCTTGCTGACTGTCCACTGCCAAGACCAACTGATAGTACAACCCAAGATAGATGGAAGCAAACCCTCACAATCAACCCACTAGCCATTAACATCAGTCACAACACACCATTAGCCCCATAACTAAAGTTTCCCAAAGCCTTCTAGAACACAATACAAGAGATCCCAGCCTCCAACACAAGGAAAAACCTACTCCATTTCGATCTTGCATACTGCAAATCCACAACTCAGCCAAGAGCCACCAGGAAGGCAGACTAATTGCACAGGTCTACTAAGTCTGCTTCTGCACAATCATGGGTAACGCTATAGTTAGGCATACAGACCGCACACACAAGATGAGGAAAACAGAGTGGCTGTAAACTTGTACAGTGCTAGCATCTGATGTAACAAGGGTCCTTTAAAGAAATGACAACCTAGTTGAGGCCCATGTGGGAGTGACCTGAGATGCTGCATCCAGAGGGACATGCAGACATTTGATGGAATTTACTATGCATGTGTTAGAGGCAGGACACAGTCTTGAGTAGAATGCTGCCTTCTCCAGGAAGGATGCCTAGATACAAAGACAAGATAATTGACTAATTGGTGGCATTCTAAGGGGATCTGTTCAGTTTACTACCTGAAAAACTTGTAACACTTTGGAAACTTCTCAAATGTTTCTCATCGTACTGCATCTTTTGCATAGAGGACAATTACTGAACTCTTAGTAAGACAAGAGCAAACAGCAATGACATTTAGGTTTCTGATTCACAATGTTCCAGAATATTCCTTTGTTTTAAAAATAAACTACAAGTGTCATCTAAACTTGCAACATACAGCTGATGCACCCATGTCTCAGAATGCAAACATGTTCATGGTCTAATTTACCTAGGTATAATTTGAAGAAATTCATTGACAGTTGTAAAGTCTAAAAAATCTATTTATTTATTTTTGCTATTTCAGTATATACTTAAAACTGGCCTGTTATGCAATGGTAGACTAGACTTCCTGTATGGCTTACATCTCAGACCAGGTCTTCAGCATGACCAAAGCCTTTTCTGCCCCCATAGTGCTTTAAGGTAGAATTCCCTTGCTGGGCATTTATATAGCAATTTCAAATTCAATTATGGTGGGACTACTCAATGCCAAGAGGTAAAGTAGAATTATGCCTGAACTTGAGGCACGGTGGCCCTCCATTCTGCAACTCATTTGTGTAGTTACTGGCATTTTATTGCAGTGTCAGCACTCCCTCCAACAGGGTTTAGAGGTTCATAATTTCAGGCCCTTGAGTAACAGTAGGGACATGTGTGCATTAATTTCTGTGCATCATTTTGTTCCAATAAAATTCCTGTGTGACCCGGGCTATCATTTGGCTGCGAATTGCAGATTGTTTTAGTTCAAATTTCACTGCCATCCTTTGTGGTTATTGGTTTTTGGGAGATGGTAGAGCAACCAGGAGTCAAGTCGGAGGAAGAAGTGACAGGAAGTGGAAGAGGCGAGCTCCGTAAGATGATCTGACAGCTCTCCCAGCTTTTAGAACTGCTTACACCAGCTTGCCAATCGATCGCTGTTATGCCAGGTGTTCCTGGCAATCGGGAAATGTTGAGAAGTGGAGGCAGGATGGTGCCGACGGTCACGGCGACTTCAAGAGTCTTTTGGTCCAAAATACACCGGTAACGAATGATTCGATAGGATTAATATTTTCTCAAGGGATGAGGAAGGTCTATACAGTTGAGACTGGCCATTGAAACGACTAATTTTGGCACCATTTCCAACGCTAATCAAGGAAACTTTAGTTCAAATAATGGCTATAATGTAGGCATTATTCTAGGGTTTAAAGACATAAGAATTAAGAGTTAAAATAAACTGGATTATGTCAAAATGGCCAACAGAACTTTGACCTACAAGGAAAATTTGGACAGTTTGTATTTTTAATGGATAAGTTCAAAAGTTTAGTGTGACAATGTTTACTTAAATGAATGTTTGAAACATAAAATTGTACCCAAGGGCTTAAGAGTCTGTAAATACCTGAACAGGGTACAAGAAGGTTCAGAATTTTATTCAAATCTTTTGAACATTTGACAACTGTGGTCTAGTAAAAGCTGTAAGGGATGAGAAGGAAAGAAAAAATGTTAGATGGAAATTTTTATTTACTGTTGAAAACAAAAAGGCCAAGTACCATGATTTTTTTTTACAAATTGACAAGAAATGTACTAGTAATATGTTCAGAAAGCAGGGTAAATTACAAAGGGACCTAAAAGAATATAAGGAGGTATAGCATATCAGAAACCTTGTAAAATTTTTGGAACATGAGTAGAAGTTAATTGTGATTTGCCTAGTAACAGCTACAGACCTGAGGAGAACAGTCATATCCCCCCAGGGACATCCCTTTGGAACAGTCATACCCCCTCCTCCAAGGAGATCCAACAGGATACAAAACAAACCACAAATACATTACAATTACAACAATTAGCAGTACAACCAGGGAAGAAACGCACAATATTAAATGACTCATGTAGAGACTATTTCTGTGTCCAACAATGTGTACTCATTCCAGGGTTATAACATTTTCAATTATAGTGCTGTTCCTATTGAGGTTGAGCATTTTTATTTATTCTCCAAAGGTTTTAGATTCATTCCATTAAGGAAGGTTAATTTGGCTAAAGCTATAGTGGATTTGAAGTTGTTCATTAGGAAAAAGAATTGGGCTATATATTTTGATAGAGGGCAGAGCATTACCACTGAACCTATTCTTAGAAGGAAAGGAACTTTCAATCCCCCATTGCACCCACAATTGAGAAATCTAGAAAATATTGAGAGGGAAATTAGAAAGGAAGTTCAGAATCATAGAATCTTCACAAATCTTTCCAAAAGGTTAAGACAGTATTTGGAAACTTTTAAAAACGGACCGCACCATTAGAATTATGCAACCTGATAAGGGGGACGTACGGTTCAGATGGACAGCATTATATAGGACTCCAAAAAGAATGAACTTAATTCCTCCAAGTATATTCTTGCTTCAATTAATGAGGTGAGTATAGCCAAATCCAGAACTCACTTGATGCATTGCTAGAAGGTTCGATTGATTTGGAAACCCACAAATATTTATATAATAAATATCCAAGGGTTCCTTCAGTGTTTGGCATTCCGAAGGGTCATAAGTGTACCATCTATCCACCATTAAGACCAGTAGTTTCTTCAGAAGGCACCATTACAGCACCCATTTCCAAATTAAGATAGTACGCTTAAAAAAGCTTGGCATCAACAGGTGCAGCTGTTGTACAGGACTCATGGGATTTTTTCAGACAGTCAAGTGGATGTATATAGTGATGCATTGATTTATTACATTAGACAGTGGATTTGTTTGGTAGTATAACCCACGAGACAGGTTTACACTGGCTGGAGGAATACATGTTGACATTTGGACATTTTTCACAATGATTTTAACATACTTTATGGAAATTGTTTTAAACAAATTCATGTATTTCAAGGGAGAGTTTTACAAACATAAAGGTATGGCGATGGGGGCCAGTTGTGCCCCCACGTATGCCAACATTGTTCTTTCCTGGTGGGAACAAAATTTGGTTAACAGCAAATTTGTTGGATGTTGGTCTTTGTATAAACGTTTCCTAGACGATATTTGTATTTTATGGACAGACAGTGAAGACAAGTTTGAATTTTTTTAAAAAGTACAACTAAATTAATGGATTTTACTTATCTAAAAAAAATTAAGAATATGATCCACATATCAGTATTCAAAAGAAAATTGTAGTTTTTGCTCAAAAATAGAAAACCTTTTCCAATTCATACCTCCATTTTAGTAGTGGCCACCCTTTTTTTCAGAAGAAAAACCTTAAAGGGCAACTGGTTAGGGCCAGTCGCATGACTTCCAAGGAGGAGGATTACATCACAGAGTGCTACAAAATAAGTGAAATGTTTCAGAACAGAGGCTATCCTTTGAACTTAATTCAACAAGTTACCAAGGAGGTGAATGAAGGTAGGCAAAGTAGATTTGCACCCATTTTAGTTCAGGATCTGGGTGCATCCACTGACAATTTTCCCCAGTTCCAGTAATCTTAAGATAAATACATTTTGGATTATAATGGGGATTCAAGCGTCATTAGAAAGGTGGTAGAGAATGGGACAAATTTAGAGAAATTACTGATATAGAACCCACAGTTGTGGGGCATTTGCAGTTCACGTACAAAAGAGATAGGAATTTAAAAAGTTTTGAATGTGGTGGAGCACAGGGGGATCAGTCACCGCACCAGAATTGGTACATTTAAATGTGGCACATGCTCAGTGTAAATACATTCACAATGTGTCTTTTTTCAAAATTCCCAGTAGAAATAGATGAAGAGAAGGGTATATGCCAATTGTAACAGTAGTGGTCTTGTGGTGGTGTTTGTGCAAAGAATGTAGTTCTTTTTACATAGGGAAAATGGAACGAAAAAGGACACGGATTTATGAACATCTGTATGAGAATGGCAGGGCCAATACAAAGAATGCATTATTTCATCACAAATTAATATGTACACAAGCACGTTATTCTTTTGGTTGTCCCAAAAGGAATTAGAGGGGGTATGTGGGAAGCAAAACTAAAGTACCGAGAGCTGTACTAAATATTGGAAGCTACTCAGCAACCAGGACTAAATGATATGCTGTCAATTTTACCAGTTAAAATAGAACTGCCAAATAATGAAAATATGAATGTAAAGATTTATTATTCCACTAGAGGGCAGTGTACCATGTGTGAAGGATTTGCTCTCAATGATTTTTATGTCAATGTTTTTAATTGAAATATATAATGGTAATACCTATATTTTAATTATAAGATTTATATTAAAAATATCATTTTTCATTATAGTTACTAGGGTATTTTATGACAAATTTTAATATGGTTTTCATAATCAAATCCGAACCTTCATAGGCGAGAGTATGAGTGACTCATGTTGGCTCGTCCAATGACATTTGTTTTTTTTAATAGTGTTATAGTATTTAAATGATGCAAGGAGAATTGATTTTGTATCCAATGAAGTTTTTGATGAAAACGCTAAGTTGTAGCATTAATTTCTGTGCATTTTGTTCTAATAAAATTCCTCTGTGACCCAGGCTCTCATTTGGCTGCTGAGTGAATTGGCTGCTGACTGAATTGCAGATTGTTTCACGGTCTAATTTACCTACGTATAATTTAAAGAAATTCATTGACAGTTGCAAAGTCTGCTAAAAAATCCATTGATTTATTTTTGCTATTTCAGTATATATTTAAAACTGGCCTGTTATGCAATGATAGACTAGACTTCCTGTATGGCTTACATCTCAGACCAGGTCTTCAGCATGACCAAAGCCTTTTCTGTCCCCATAGTGCTTTTAGGTAGAATTCCCTTGCTGTGCATTATATAGCAATCTCAAATTCAAACATTATGGTGGGACTATTCAATGCCAAGAGGCGCAGTGGTGCAGTGGTTAATGCAGTCGCCTCACAGCAAGAGGTTCTCTGGTTAGATTCTCAGCTGGGGTGCCTTCTGTGCGGAGTTTGCATGTTCTCCCTGCATTCGCGTGGGTTTCCTCTGGGTACTCCGGTTTCCTCCCACATACTAAAATGCTTCTGGAGCATTTCTCCCAGAGCCTCCACTGAAAACAGGATCTGTGGAACCTAGTCGGACTTTCCCAGTCAACAAATGTTAAATAAAAAAATAAATAAGAGGTAAAGCAGAATTATGCCTGAACTTGAGGCACGGTGGCCCTCAATTCTGCAACTCATGTGTAGTTACTGACATTTTATTGCAGTGACATCACTCCCTCTAACAGGGTTAGAGGTTCATGATTTCAGGCCTTTGAGTAACAGTAGGGAAGTATGTGCATTTATCAGAAACACAATCCCCTCATGTCAAATTATCCATGACCCTAACTGGAGCTCCATATCACAGTTATCAACTATTACTTTTAACAGCAACAGATCTCCATCAGCATCCTTCAAAGATCATGGGTATTACCGGAGAATTTCTTTGAGGCTTTAATTACACATGCTAAATATGCATTTCGTTTCCTAGACTAGTACCAGTGCAGCAAACTGAAAAACTACCTACTGGAGGTAGTAATATCCTTGATCTGGCATCTCATCCTTGGTTAAAATACAAGTCAGTCAGTTCTCTCAGACCAAAGTGGTGCCACTCTATTGCCAAACAAGACACTCAGATCTCACTGGGGCAAACCTACTTCAGGCTGTAGAAGACCTATGCTAAATTACAAAATCCCATGCAAGCTGATCCAACTAAAAGGGTTGTCACATTCACCTCTGGACTTTTACCAGCCTGTGAATAGCTGCATAAAAAATTCAGAACTCATCTTCCCCCAAACAATGGTAAATTCATAAACAAATCTGCTAGAACTCTGGTATTAACAGTACCTCAAAAGAAAATCGTACTAAACATGCCAGCAAGGAATTTAACAGTTCTGTAAGAATATAAACAAATTGGACAAACTTATGGTTAACTACTCCCACCTCACCACATTGTTGTATCCCCCAAATATCTTCTCTGAAATCACCCTGGAACGAGCCAAAATTCCCAGTGTGCAACCTCATCCTGTCTGTAGCCTTTGTTCTCCATGCTTGGACAAAAGCCACTGTGGCAGAATATTTCTGCAGACAGATTTGGATATCAGTTTAATTCTATGAAGTGCAGGTACTCTCGAATGTAGTAAGAGTGTTTTGAAAAAGTTAGAGGCTGTGGACATTCACTGCAAGCTGCTTAGTGTCGGGGGGGGGGGACTTAAATTCATCCTCATACCCTGTACCTTTGGACTTCTATCCATTTAGCATCTTTGTTAGGGTCCACAGGATCTTCACAAATACTTGTCCAAAATGTACCCATTTTTTGCTGGGGTTGTCTTTCACTTCCTTTTATCTTGTTTCCCAATTCTCTATAAAACCTTTTGGGGTCAATATTTGATAGTGCATGATAGATCACATATTGCACCTGGCTTTTATCACAGTGGAGTATTTTTGTTGTTCTCTTGTATACTCCTGACACTTATCTTAACAGCTTTATAGTTCTCCATTCGATCTCCCTTTCTTTTCCCTTACTAACGTCATCCTGTGTCAGTTGATCAGTCATATGGGAACTCGCTGGCCTAATCACTCAACATTGACTGCTTCAGAGTTTCCAGTTTCCTGTTCCTTTCCTTGCTGTCCAGCTTCAAGTGAACATTTATACTGGTTTCTTGTGGAAGGCTCCAAAATATTTTCATATGGCACCTGACCTATTGCTTCCAGTTCCACTTGTTTCCCCTTATTTGGATGACCATTGCTCTCTCCTGTAGTGGTGCTTTCTGAATAAGCTTTTCTACACCAAATCCTTCACTTCACAGGTACACCATACACTCAGTTACCATTTCTTTAACCTCTCCATTACCAATATTCTTCTCTACTTTTCCTCTTTAAGTCAATTTTCCATATCTGGATTTCTTTGCCTGTATTTCTCTTCAAATCTTCGGTGCTGCTCTTTGTATTGATTAGTTTTGGTTTCTCGTCTGCATAGATATTACACCATATTAAATCTTTCCCCATGTCCATATTTCTTCAGATGTCTCCTAATCTTCCCCCATTTCTCCTTACTTTGGGGACTTGCTCCCTTGTGCTGGGATGCAACAGGTTAGACCTTCACTACACCATATCCTTCACTTCACAGGTATTCCACAACTTAACTTCCAACTAATCTTTACATTCCCCCAGATTTTTGTGAAATTTTTCATATCTGGGTGCCTTTGCCTGCATTATCTTTGGGGCAATCTTATTTTTTAAGATGGCTTTTCTACATAAATATTGCTCCATTTTATTTTATATTGCTCCTTTTTTTTCACAAATCTGTTATTAAATGAACAATGTTTGAGGCTTCTGACAGTTTCTTGTGAAGTATTTCTTTCCCCTAATTTCTCTCAATCTTTGTATATCATGTCTAAAAATTGAGGTTTTTACGTAATACACAATTTCTTATCCTCAGTAGTCCACTCTATGATCTTTATGGCTATTCTTTGGCTCAGTTTGAAAATTGTGGACTATTTCCTTCTACAGGTAGGCCGTGGTGGTGCAATGGTTGTCACCTCACAGCAAGAGGTTCTCCAGTTCAATTCTCTGCTGGAACGGCTTCTGTCCAGAGTCTGCATGTCCTCCATGTAGCTGAGTGAGCTTTAACGGCATGCAGGTAGGTGTGTGCCTTGTGTGAAGGTTGGGCACTGGGCTGGCAAACACTGAAAAGTCCACTGCCAACTAGTCTGCAGACTGGTGATCTGCTGTGATGACCCCTAACCAGGAAAAGGTTAAAGACCTTTTTTGCTACTTCCTTCTACAACAGGGGGCCACCCTCCCCCTTGGCTGGCCTCATTGTAGGAATGTTTCTGTATTGAGGATTCTACAGTCATTTTTTCCAGTCCTGGCATCAGTGCCTATCAGGATTCAGCACTTAATCTTGGGTCTTGAGCACCCAGCTATCAAATTTAAACTACTTCTGTCCATGATATAGGCTATATAAATGCAGTCCATCAGTCATCTTGGTGAGATTGTGAGAGAAACAGGGTCCACCTTGAAGGAATTCAGCAAGACTTGAGGATGAATTCAATTTCAACAATACTACTCTACTTTGCTTGCAAACTTCAATCCATTTGGAATCCTATATGGCCCCCTTAATTTCCAAGGAAACATATTAAAGATCAAAAAAAAAAGTCTCATGGACTCTTCCCTTATTACACCCATCATGGAATACAGAACCCCCATCATGGAATACAGAACCCCCATCATGGAATACAGAACCCCCATCATGGAATACAGAACCCCCATCATGGAATACAGAACCCCCATCATGGAATACAGAACCCCCATCATGGAATACAGAACCCCCATCATGGAATACAGAACCCCCATCAGTATGTATAAATCCAAGCAAACATAACTGGAAAGGCTCCAAAGATTTCCAACCAAGAAAATTAAATGCCTTAAATCTTTCAAATATACCGACAGACCTACGAGCTACTGATTGTAAAACAACCACACCAATGGCTTAATCTACAGTAAAGTACAGTTTTGTACCTACCATAAATGTAGATGTTCGAGGAGCCACATTGCTGCAGTCCTAACTATTGGGTAGTCCGCTGTCCAGTCGGCCCGAATACCAAAGTATATGGCTGACGTCGGTCAGGGCGCATTAGACTGACGTCAGTACGTCAGGGTACTAATGCGCATGACCGACGTCATATCCTCAGTCTTTTCTTGCCCCAGATGTCAGAAGACCCTGAAAAGATAAGGCCAAAAACCAAAAACTCCCAAAATACCTGCACCAAAAAATATATATACAATATATACACAATTAGCAGAATATAACCTCACCTGCACAACCACCCCTAAACACAGAGGGGAAGGAGGGAGGGTAAATTGGACTGCAGCAATGTGGCTCCTCGAACATCTACATTTATGGTAGGTACAAAACTGTACTATGTTCTTCATTCCACATTGCTGCAGTCCTAACTATTGGGTAGAATCCCAAAGCAGAGGTAAGGGAGGCTGGCAAATCATAAGGACGCAGGAACTGACAACATGCCTTGCAAAATAGCTGTGGCAAAACCAGCCCTAGACTTACAGTAGAGAGGAAGGTGATAATGCTTAGAGAAAGTATGCACTGAACTCCAAGTAGCCGCCTCCAAAATATCCTTAGTCGCCACCCCCCTTAGAAATGCTGTGGAAGTGGCAGTAGCCCTAGTGGAATGAGGCCTAATCCCAGCTGGAATCTCCTTGCCATGATGGGAATAACAAAATGTAATGCAACTCCCAATCCACCTAGAAATAGTTTGTTTTGACACAGGCTTGCCCTTTGAACTCAAAGCAAAACAAACAAACAACAACTGCTGAGACTGCCTAAAATCCTTAGTCCTGCTCAAATAATAACGCAATAGCCTGTGTACATCTAAAGTGTGCAAAATCTTTTCCCCTTTATTTTGGGGATCTGCATAAAAGGTAGGCAAATGAATAGTTTGGTTTAAAGCCACAGTAGAAACCACCTTAGGCATAAAGGAAGGATTAGTACGTAAAGATACCCTATCCTTATGAAAAATCAAAAAAGGCTCCACTGCCATAAGGGCCTGTAACTCAGAAACCCTTCTTGCAGAAGTAATGGCCAACAAAAAAGCAGTCTTCCATGACAAGTATTTCAATTCAGCAGTAGCCACAGACTCAAAAGGTTGTAGAGTAAGTTTCTCCAACACAAAATTGAGATCCCAAGCAGGAGTAGCTCTACGTGGGGGTCTTATATTCTTCGCCCCTCTAAGAAATTGCTTGAACAAAGGATGTGAAAACAATGGTGGGTCACAATCATAGTGAGCTGAAATTGCTGCAGCATGAATCTTAATGGAAGAGAAAGACAAACCTTTGTCCAATAACTCAGTAAGATATTGAAGAGCCACACTCAAATTAGGCTCCGAAATCTCCAAATTCTTTGCTGCAGTCCAAAATAAAAATCTCTTCCATTTTTCTGCGTACACTTTCCTTGTACTAGGTCTTCTGGCTTCCATAATCACATTTAAAACTTGAGGAAGTTGAGACCTGCTGTCTTTCAAAACAGAATATGCCAGGCTGTTAGATGAAGAGTTTGAAGCTTGACATTGAGCAGATGACCGTCCCTCTGAGACAATAGGTGTGGAATCAAGGGTAAAGGCCATGGAGGCTTCCTTACCAGACTCCTCAGTAATGGGTACCAGTGCTGCAGAGGCCAATCTGGAGCTATTAAAATCATCCTTGGCTTGTCTTGTCTGACCTTTAGAAGCACCTTTGGAAGAAGAGGCAGAGGTGGAAAGGCATACACATGAAGATTTTTCCAACTGAAAGAAAGAGCATCCACTTTCCAAGCTGTGTGATGAAATCCCTTCGTGCAAAACTTTGGCAGCTGGTGGTTTAGTGGAGAAGCGAACAGATCTATGTCTGGAGTTCCCCATGACACTGTCAATTTTGAAATACATGAAGATCCAGTTTCCACTCGTGGGGATCCATGATTTGTCTGCTTAATACATCTGCTAAGGAGTTCTGTGCTCCCGGCAGAAACCTTGCCTGAAGAGTTAGTTGCAGACTGAGCGCAGTCTCCCATAAAATCATTGCTTGTCTGCACAATGGGTAAGAATGTGTTCCCCCTTGTTTGTTGATGTACCACATGACAGTTGTGTTGTCTGTTAGAATCAACACCTGCCCTGGAAGAAGTAACTCCTTGAAAGCAATTAATGCAAACTGAACTGCTAACATCTCTTTCATGTTGATATGTAGATGCTGTAGTCTGGCAGGCCACTTGTCTTGTATCCACTTTCCATTTAGATGAGCTCCCCAAGCAATATCGGAGGCATCTGTCGTTAGAATCTGACTTGCCTCTGGCCGGGTCACAGAGAGTCCCTTGTTTAGGTGACATTCCTGAGCCCACCACAAAAATTCCTTTTGAATGCAAGGTATTATTTGAATGACAGTGTCCAAATCCTGGCAGTGCTGTGTCCACAGATTTTGAGATACCATTGTAGCTTCCTCATATGCAGTTTGGCATTGGGAAGCACCAGAATACAAGATGCCATGAACCCTAAGGCTTGAAGGACTGTCCTTGCAGTCAGCCCGGACTGAAGAGATAGATGATGGAAGTAACTGGAAAGATTCTTTTGTTTGTCCAGGGTTAAAAAGGCCATCTGGGCTGCTGTATTCAGTCTCACACCCAGAAAGCACATGTCTTGAGAGGGTACTAGACTGGACTTTATTTCGTTCACAGAATACCCTAGGCATCTTAGCACTGCTATGACATATTCCAGATGCTGCAGAAGATCTTCTTTTTCTTGAGCCAGAATCAGGCAGTCGTCCAAGAAAGGATAGATTTGGATTCCTTTTAGCCTGAAGTAAGCTATCACTGGAGCCAGAACCTTTGTGAATACTCTGGGTGCAGTAGATAAGCCAAAGGGCAATGCAGAGAACTGATAATGAGAATTTCCAGCTCGAAAACGCAGATACTTCCTGCAACTTAGTCTTATTGGCACATGAAGGTAAGCTTCCTTGAGATCTAAAGTTACCATCCAGTGATCTTTGCCCAGCAGAGGTAAAAGCTGTTGTAACGTCAACATCTTGAACTTGGGAATGTCCAGATAAGTGTTGAGGATAGATAAATCCAGAATTGGTCTCCACGTGTTCCCCTTCTTTGGTACTAGGAACAGGCGAGAATAAAATCCTAGGCCCCTTTCTGGCACAGGAACTGACTGAATGGCCCCTATTTGGAGCAACAGAGAAATTTGCTTGTGAGCCTCTGTTCTTTGAAGAGGAGGAATGTCCGGCATGCCTTTGAAAGGAGGCAAGGTATGGAAATAAAACCTGTAACCGTGGTGAATAATATCCAGAACCCATCTGTCTTGGGTAATTAAATCCCAATTTTCTTTGAAAAGAGACAGCCTTCCTCCCAAAGGTGCTGCCAGGCAAGAACGTACTGGCAGCTGAAAAGGCAGGTCATTGGGTCTGCTTACGAAAGGACTGACCCCTGCCTTCACCAGAAGTCTGAGCAGGGGAACTCCCTGTCCTAGGCCTAAAAGAACCCTGAGCTCTGCCCCTACCACGTCTAGACCTACCCCTAGACTGGGAATCATAAGCAGGATAAGTCCATCCCTTAGTAGGCCAATTTCTACTAAACTTCGGAGGCTGCACCTGCAAAAAATCTTTAACAGTTTGCATAGACTTAGCCTTGTCCTCCATTTTCTTCAAAACTGCTTCCACAGGCGAACCAAACACATCAGACTGTAAAGGAGCATCCAAAATCCTTGTCTTAACATGCTCAGCTAAATTCTGATCTCAGCCAGGCGTGCCTACGAAGAACAGAACCAGTGGCAGCCACCCTGGAGGAGGCCTGCACAGCATCAAAACCACACTGCAAGGAATGTTTACCCACCTGTTCAGACACATGAACTAAATCCTGCAACTCTTTACACTCAATACCTTCAGCCAGAGCATCCACCTTAGATTTCAACTGTGAAAAATGATAATTCTGATATTTTAACATGTGAAACTGACAATTCAACGCCCTCATGGCTAAGTGGAAGAAGTATACACTTTCTTTCCCCATCTGTCCAAAGCCCTTGCCTCTATCAGGAGGGACAGGATTTTTAACAACTGAGGCCTTCACACCTTTAGGCCCCTGAGAGACAGTTTCTGGGTCTGCCCTAGGACTCTTAAAAAGATACTTGAGCTTCAGGCACCCTATAATACCTATCTGGTTTAACTGGGGCAGGAGGCAAAGAATCAGGATTCAGGGAAGCCTCTGCAAACACATCCTCCACCACATTCAAAACAGGAGGTATAGCTAAAGGCCTATGCTGGGGTAAAAACAAGAATTCCCTAAGCCTTTTCCTGGAATCAGAGAAATCTTGACCTTCCCATTTAAAATGCTCCCTCATGGAATGCAGAGTCTCTGAAAATGAAAAATCCTCAGGAGGAGAAGCAGAAGGAGTAGAATCATCCACATCAGAATCAGAATAAGGAGGGTACTCCTGCAAGTCTTCAGCCGGAGACTCCGAAGCCTCCGAGCATTGCTCAAAACTCTCAAACTCAGGTTCCACCCTAGGCCTCTTATCAGGAGGGGGCATAGAACCTCTAATCATAGTAATCAAATCCTCTGCCAATTTAAGCATATGTTTCTTAGGCAAAGATCCTGAAGCACTAGGAGAAACCCCCACAGACGCTAAACTTGGCCTGCCCCTCAAAGAAGCCTTGGAAACTGAAGGGGAGGCTCTAACCACCTTAGGAAGAGAGGGAAGAACAGCCACCTGAGAAGCCCCCTCAGCCTGGCCTACTTCCTGAGAGGATACATCCTGTAACAGTAAAGTCTCTCCCTGAGACTCCAAAGAGACACCTGGCAAAACCTCCGGCTCCACTGAGCCTTCCAAAGAACCGACGTCTGGGACTGTCTGTTCCTCCACCCTAGGCTTTGCTGCTTTATCTTTGCGTTTTAGCGAAGCCGGCCGGAGCATCCGACGGCATTTTATAATTACAACGCTTCCCAAACACTAACCTGGCACAGTCTAACCTTCTCTTAATAGTGCGTTTGTTAAATCTAGCACAAGAGCGGCATCCAACAACGGCGTGCTCAGGCCCTAAACAAGGTATACACAAAGTATGGTAATCCCTATGAGGTATCTGTTTCCCACAAGAAATACAGTTATTCACTTTTTCTGACATCCGGTTAAATACTGAGGCAAGAAAAAACCAAAATATTCCCCAACGGGGTACTTAGCCAACTTTGATTCGGTCTGAAACTCTGACTTCAGAAACTTTCAGAACGCCAACCTGCACTCGCAAAATTGCTTCTGCATCGGACCATGCGGCAAAAAAGACTGAGGATATGACGTCGGTCATGCGCATTAGTACCCTGACGTACTGACGTTAGTCTAATGCGCCCTGACCGACGTCAGCCATATACTTTGGTATTCGGGCCGACTGGACAGCGGACTACCCAATAGTTAGGACTGCAGCAATGTGGAATGAAGAACATCACTGGAGAGAATGGTTCCTAACTAAGGGTATTCCCAGCCTCTAGAATAAATGTCCACTAAAGGTCAAATAAAGTACTACCTTTGCTTAGCTTCAAAGCTAGTCTAACTGCATGGGTACAGAGAGAAAAGCAATATGTGCTTGAAAAGGGGGGAGGGATGAACTTTTTAGCATGTCTGCTTAAAGGTGCATCTGGCTAAGCATCTTCTGGCCCTTGAGATTGATAGTATAAAACACATTTGATTGAAAAATTGTGCAGTTTAATCATAATTAGCATTAAACTCCAAACAGTGGGAGTTAACAAAATGTAGCTCACGCAATGGGCCATTTGCATGGCTTTCCTATATACTAACCATGCTTATACAGCTATGGAAAAAAAAAAAAAGGAGACTCACTGATTATGCACAGAATTCTAACTAGAATGGGGGAGGGGAGTGTAGGTGTCTCAGGTACAAGCTTTTAATCAGGGACACACTTCCAATCTATCCCTACAAATGTTAGCAGCCACCATAGGCACCAGAAACAGTGAAGGGGAGGGAGCACCCCCCACTTTTACAGCTGTAATACCTGTAGGCTAACCCATGCGTACGATGTAAATTCAAACAAGTGCGCAGAACCTGCATTTCTGATTACATCAATACTGTTTACTGCTGCCAGAGTGTTTCCCCCATGCGCTGGAAGGAAGCTCCATTTGTTTGTTTCCCCCAAGAGTGTGATCTGTTGTATGCAGGCTGAGCTGGAAGGAAGCTCAGTTTATTTTTATGGACTGTTAAGGATTTACCTCCCAATTTATCACTGTGCTGTGCCTGGCAATAGTACTGTCCATACGTTTGCTCCGTAGCAGGAATCTAAGTAAATACAGCCTTCCGTATTGACATACTAAATGCTCAGAGACAGATTGGTACTAGGCTATTGGCCCTAGGGCCTATATAAGCCTAGCCAAAAAAAATGTACCCTGGCTTTCGCCACCCAAGAAAATTATTTTCCTGTGCCTGATTTGAGCCACAGAAGTGATACCTGGGGTGAATTTCCCATTTCCCATCCAAGAATTTCCCATTTCCCATCCAATCAAGATTCTTTGAGTGCTAATGAGGAGATCTGTTTGACATAGATAGGCAGTCTGTTCCAGAGTATATGAAGTCTCTGGGACAGGAATCTATCCCTCCAGCACGTTCAGTTTATTGTGGTGACAAGGATGTCCTTCAAGGATGCATCTGCAGTCCTAACATATGGGTTGTCCTGCCTCAGGCAGCCCTTCGGTCGGCCGGATTCCAAAGTCTGGGTCTGGCCTCGGCTGATGTCGCACTTCACCCGACGTCACAGCTGCTGGGGTATAAAGGCATCAGCCAACGCCATTTTCCTCAGTCTTTCTTGCCGCACGGTGCCCGAAGCAGAAGCTGTTCGCAAGTGCCGGTCGGTCAGATCCAGAGATTTCTACTACCGAAGACTTCTAAAAAAGCTAAGTACCCCGTTGGGGACTCTTTCTTGCCTCAGCCGATGTCAGACAAAGTAAATAATTGTTTAACTTGTGGGAAACAAATACCTCATAAGGATTTCCACTCTTACTGCCTTCCTTGCTTAGGCCCAGACCACGACGTATCATCTTGTCTAGCCTGTGCTTCCTTCAACCGACGGACGCTTAGACATCGGTCGGAGTTTGTCGAAGAGTTTTTTGGTCCCGCTTTTGCATATAAAATGCCGTCAGAGACTCGACTACACAATCAACTAAAAAGCGCAAGGAAAAGGACCGATATTCACGGCCCGCGGGAGTGTCTCTGTTTCGGCTGAAACAGAGTCCTCGGTTCTCCCTTCGGCCGAAAGCATGCCACCGATAACAGAGGCCACACAGGCCATGGCTGAATCGGCTACAGAAATTACTGCAGAAGCAGGCACCCAGGATTTGTCAGACACTATCCCTTTAGACATCTCTACTCCTGCACGTGGGGCTTCTAGACCCCCTGCTTCTATGTCTATCAAGGCTTTTTCCAGGGCTAAAGCAGCCAAAATTTCTAAGACTTTGCCTACAAAAGCCCCCTCTCACAGGCCTACCTCTAGTTCTCAGATTCTCAGCCTGGCTGAGGATCTTATTTCCTTGATCAGGGGATCCCAACCTCACCCAGACAGGGCCTCTCAACCTCCTCCAGATAAGAGGCCTAGGACTGAACCCCCTGAACCTCTCTCTACAGACTATTCCTCCGATGGCTCAGATATTTCTGACCATCAGGAAGGCCCATATTCACCTTGAGGATTCTGATGCAGAAGACTCCATTCCTTCTGTTTCCCCTCCTGAAGAATTTTCCTTTGGGGAAACCCTACATTCTATGAGGGAACACTTCCAATGGCAGGGCCAGGATTTTTCAGATTCAAGGAAAAGACTAAGGACTTTTTTACATTTACCACAGCACAGGCCTTTAGCCATACCTCCTGTACTATAAAGTTGTTAATGATGCATATAATGATGCCAGTACTGCCCCTGATTTGCTCCCTCCGGCCCCTGCCCAACCTGACAGATATTACAGGGTCCCGGACACTCACTACCACTTGTATAAGGCTCATGTTGCAGACCCAGAAACCATTTCTCAGGGCCCTAAAGGTGTTGCAGCTGCCTCTGCCAAAAACCCTCTTCCCTCTGAAAGGGAATCTAGAGAATGAGAGAGATGGGGTAAAAAGGTTTATACATCTGCTACTCTTTCGGCCAGGCCCTTAAACTGTCAATTTCACATGATTCAGTACCAGGAATTAGACCAGCTAAATAAAAAACTGTCCTCTCCTGAACCTATAGACCGTAAGTCCCTTCAGGATTTGGTACATAACTCTCAGCAGGTCAGTAATCATTTTTTAAAATGTGGCTATGATGCACTGGAGGCTTCTTTTAGATCAGCTATGACTGGAGCAGTGATTCGAAGGCATGCCTGGTTAAAAGAGCAATCCTTACCAGACCATGTTAAGTCAAAACTCCTAGATGCTCCTATAGAGAAACAAAGTTTGTTTGGCTCCCCTGCACAGGAGGTTCTAAAGAAAGTGGAAGAAAAAGCAAAATCTGTCCAAACAGTCAAGGATTTTTTGCAGGTCCAACCACCGAGGTTTAGCAGAAATTGGTCTTCGAAGAATTGGTCCTTTCCAGACACCTCCAGAGCACAGAGAGGCAGAAATAGATGCCCAAGAGGCAGAGGTCAATCAAGGGGTGCCTACAGGGGTAGTCAGTGGCAACCTGCCAACCAGAGAAGTGCTGCCACAGCTACGACTACAACCACTTCCACAGGACAGACAATGACTTGGCTCTGATTCCGCCTACCAGGGAACAACTGGAAGCACCCTTGGGCGGAAAGCTAGCCTTATTTTCAGACAACTGGCACTGCATTACAGGAAACAAATGGACTTTACAAATAATAGACAAGGACTACAGATTTCACTTCCATACTCTACCAAAAAAGAGAGGAATGCCAAACCTTCCACCAAGCCAAAATACAGAGGCTGTAAAACAAATCATCAACTTACTAAGGATGAGAGCAATAGAAAAGGTATCATCTATGGAACAAGGCCAAGGATTTTACTCCAGACTATTCCTTGTACCAAGAAAAGGAAATCAATTGAGACCTATTCTCGACTTGTCCGCACTGAACACATACCTCATTGTTCCAAAATTCAAAATGCTGACCCTCCAGTAACTTCTTCCCATGTTGGGCAAGGAGTCTTGGCTGGTGACTCTAGATCTCAAGGAGGCATACCTGCACGTCCCTATACGACCAGATTGCAGAAGACACCTCAGATTTCTTGCAGGATCAGAGCATTATCAATTCTCAGCATTGCCCTTTGGCTTATCTACTGCGCCCAGAGTATTCACTAAATGCTTGGCATCAGTAATTGCTTATTGCAGGCTTCAGGGAATTCAAATTTACCCGTACCTGGACGACTGCCTAATACAAGCAGACAACAAGACAAAATTAACAAAAGATTTGGCCAATGTCATACAGCTGTTGCAAGCCTTGGGATTCACATTCAAAAGTCAAGACTAGTACCATCCCAAAGGATAACATTTTTGGGTGCAGAACTGGATACAACAACTCAGATGGCTTTTCTCAGAGGAAAAACAAAAGCAACTACCAGTCTATTTCATGGCATTAACACAAACTCAGCTTACTGCAAGGAACGTCCTGCAAGCCCTGGGTTACATGGCATCCTGCATAATATTGATCCCACATGCCAGGTTGCATATGAGGAAGTTGCAATGGTACCTAAGGAACGTATGGTACCAACACAAGCACAGTCTAGAAGCCCAGATTCCAATTATTCCATGCCTGAAAAAAGAATTCCTGTGGTGGGCTCAGGCCTGTCAGATAAACAGAGGATTGCCTTTCCACAAACCACATCCAAGCCAAACCATCACCACGGACGCCTCAGACCTAGGCTGGGGGGCGCACATGGAAGGCAAGTGCATACAAGGCCTATGGTCCCAAAGCCAGCTGAATCTACACATAAATCTAAAGGAGATGCTGGCAGTGAAACATGCAATCCAGGCATTCCGACCATTCCTCCAAGGTCACCTGCTGATAAGGACGGACAATACCACAGTGATGTGGTACATCAACAAACAGGGAGGTACACTCATACCCTCTATGCCGGATGGCAATGGACCTGCGGAATTTGGCTCTGGATCTCAACATTCAACTGCAGGCCAGATTTGTACCAGGAAAAGAAAATTCACTAGCAGACACCTTAAGCAGAACTACCACGGATGCTCACGAATGGATGCTGCATCCAGATATCTTCAAAACCATAACAAAGAAATGGGGAATGCCAGAGATAGACCTGTTCGCCTCCCCACACAACCACCAATTGAAGAAATTCTGCTCAAGAGTATACCACCCACTTGCCTGGAGGGTGGACTCCCTTTCCTTCAGCTGGAAAAACCTGACAGCATATGCATTTCCACCTCTTCCTTTGATGTACAAAGGAACAGCCAAAGGTAATCCTGATAGCTCCAGACTGGCCAAGACAACATGGGTACCAGCTACTGAAAAGCTGGTCTCGGACACACTCATGGCCTCTACCTCTATGTCCATTACTTCTAACTCAGAACTACAAGACCCTGCATCCAAACTTGAAAACACTGCAGCTAACTGCTTGGAATATTGCATAAAACAAAATCAACCAGATTTGTCTCAGAGGGTTAAGGACATTATCCTGGAGGCTCGAAGACCCTCCACAAGGAAAACATTCAGCCAAATGGAAAAGGTTCCTCATTTGGAGTGCAGCAAAGGGAGAAAATGTCTCATTGGCAAACATAGCACACATCCTGGAATACTTAGCAGAACTGATCCACAATGGCCTATCCTACTCCTCCATTAAGATTCATGCATCAGCAATTTCAGCAGAGTACAACATGGATCTGCCGGTCTTCTCTCATCCTCTACTCACGCAGTTCTTTAGAGGAATCAAAAACGTAAAGCCTCCAAGGAAACCACCTCTACCTGCATGGGATCTCAACGTTGTGCTGGAAAAATTAACACTTCCTCCTTTTGAACCAGCAGCAACAGCAGACTTACAGTACTTATCTTGGAAAACTGCATTCCTGCTAGCAATCACTTCAGCAAGAAGGGTATCTGAGTTACAGGCATTAATGGCAGTCCAGCCTTTCCTCATCTTCCATCAGGACAGAGCGTCTCAATTAATCCTACTTTTATGCCAAAGGTGGTCTCCAGGGTATCATTGAACCAAGCTATTCATTTACCTACATTCTTCCCCAACCCACAGGACAGGGGAGAAAGACTACTACACACCTTGGATGTGCACAGACAATTGCGCTACTATCTGGACAGAACTAAGGTCAGCAGAAAAACAGACCAGCTGCTGGTAGCATATGCAACAGGAGTGCAAGGAAAAGCAATTTCAAAACAGAGAATCTCAAAATGGATAGGAAATTGCATTAGCTTCTGCTACTCTTTTCATGGAAAGACAACTCCTGAAAATATCAGGCCTCACTCCACAAGAGCTACAGCCACCACTACAACTTTCCTACGAGGAGTGGCTACCAAAGACATTTTAGAAGCTGCTACTTGGAGCTCCGTGCATACATTTGCCAAGCATTATAATCTTCCTTTATACTCCAGATCCCCGAGCAGGTTTTGCAACTGCTGTTTTGCAAGGGATCTTTTGCAAGGGATCTTAACTACACCATCATTATCTTAGTGCCTCCTCCCCCAATTTGGCTATGGTATTCTACCCATATGTTAGGACTGCAGATGCATCCTTGAAGGACATAGTACAGTTTTGTACCTACCATATATGTAGATGTCCGATAGGTATGCATCTGCAGTCAGGATTACCCACCCTCCTTCCCCTCTGTGGTATTCCTAGGGTACTTTCCCCTCTTAGCTAGCTGGGGGAATCTATTATGGTGTATTTGTATATATATATATATATATATATATATATATATATATATATATATATATATATATATATATATATATATATATATATATATATATATATATATATATATATATATATATATATATATATATATATATATATATATATATATATATATATATATATATATATATATATATATATGTATATATATTTTGCTCTCTACTGTTTGGAATTATCTGCATTTATCCAAATTTAGCCTTCTTAGAGGGCACCTGGCATCTGGGGCAAGAAACACTGAGGAAAATGGCGTCGGCTGATGCCTTTATACCCCAGCAGCTGTGACGTTGGGTGAAGTGCGACATCAGCCGAGGCCAGACCCAGACTTTGGAATCCGGGCGACCGAAGGGCTGCCAGAGGCAGGACAACCCATATGTTAGGACTGCAGATGCATACCTATTGGACATCTACATTTATGGTAGGTACAAAACTGTACTTCTAGGTCCCTAGAGCGTGCAGCTCGGAGTAAGTGGGATTTCTTTAAGTGGAGCATGTCCAACAGCTCTGGGTTTGACATAGCTTTGTATGTTAGGCAGAGATCGCCCCTGAGTAGGTGATATGCAATGGAGTAAAGCTGTAGTTTTGAGACAGTCTGCGTAGGGCATCTGTTTGAGGCCAGTAATCCTCAGAGGTATTTCTGTGGTCTTTCCAGTTGTTGTAGATGTCTTGTGAGGTACATACCAAAGGGGCGTTGTACTCTATAATGGGTATAATGCGTGATGAGTAGATGGGAACAATGACCTTTCTGGATGAGAATCCTGATGAGATGGGCCACGTAGTTGATTTCCTGACCACTGTGGCGATGTGATTATCAAAGGAGAGACTACTGTCCACCTGTGTCCCAAGGTCTCCATCACATTTTCAGCATTAAGTAGACTACCAGCTATGTGGTAGTTCATGGGTACAGAGTTTTTACCAAAGGAGATGACAATACACTTTTTGGCATTGAGCTTCAGGCCATGGCTTTGACACCAGGTATCTGTCTCAGTGAGGCCCTTTTGTAGTTTGTGTTTCGATTATGGCTCCTAGTTTGCAGTCATCTGCAAACTGTTAGCCAAAGATCTTCTGTGTTAGCCTACACTTCAGAGAAGTAGATTCCAAACAGGAGAGGACCCAGGACTGAATCTGCAAACTGTTAGCCAAAGATCTTCTGTGTTAGCCTACACTTCAGAGAAGTAGATTCCAAACAGGAGAGGACCCAGGACTGAACCCTGTGGTACTCCACTTGTCACTGGTCTGAAGTCGGATTTGGAATCAGCTACTTTCACAATGTGGGTTATGTCTGAGCCAGTTGGCAACCCATCTTGTGACATAGGGATTTATACCTAGTTTAGTGAGCTTATCTATAATTCCAGAATGGGGGATGGTGTCAAAAGCTTTGGCGAGATCTAGATAAGCTGTGTGAACCATTTTACCCTTATCTATGGCTTTGGTAACTGCTTCAAAGAAGTCAATCAGGTTTAGGAGACACGATCTGCCTTTTACAAATCCAGACTGGGTAGGGTACACAGACACACAGGTTGAAGCAGCCTACGACTACATGTGATGCTTACCCACCAAATGCACCTGATGCCAGCCTGTCCATAAAAGGATCAGGTCAGGTACCAAATGCACTCCCACTTATACTAGGCTTTTTAGCAAAAAATCCAGACACACTGTTTTCTAACAAAACAAAAATGATCAACCTGCATGTAATAAATTGGAACACAACCAACTGAAGAACGAAAACAGGGGTGCATCATGGAAGCTGGTGGCATTCAGGTACTACTTGGCAAGAAAAAACTTGCTTTACCAATTGTGTAGTCAAAAGTTCAAAACTATAATATGTCCCTAACCCATGTTGACAATAGCTATCCAATTTTCATAATGTTAAAGAAAAATATGTACACATGACTGTGTGCATATATGTGTATTAGGATTGCCTAGAGAGATACACATACATTATTCACACGTGTGTTGACAAACTCAGATGGTGTTGGGGCACTTCCATATATTTGATGGGTCTTTACCTCCACCTGTTTATTAAATCAACCTGTAAATCTGAAATAGTCTATTGATAATGCAACAGTTTGATTACTGTGGGAGTGACAAGAAATGAGCTTAAGAAATTAGCCACACTTAATACCTGCTCGAAAATGGACTAACATTTGAAGGGCATCTGAGTGCTGCTTCACTTATTTCTGTATACAGGATGGAACTAGTTAAAGAGTTGCAAGGTATTAAAATCCATCACTCATGTAACAACCCTGGTGGGACAGGGGCACAGCCACAAGGTACACTTTGCAGTGGTACATAGCAGCAGGTAACGTGAAGGAGGCAAACCAGGCATTGTACAAATTGGATTCCAAGTACATGTGCACGAAGTACTACCCTTTATAGACTTCACACAAATACCCGCAAACCAAACGCTCCTTTGAGATCACCACAGGTGGGAGAAACAGCTGGGGATCCTTTAGTGTTTGAAGGATAAGGAACTCATTTCTTGCTTAAGACCAGAATTAAAGCGCTTGTTTTATCGTGGTGTATTCTGGAAGGAAGCAGAGGTAAGGAGAGATTTTCTGTTGTAGAGGTCTGTTTGACTAATGCAGGCTGTGCAAGGTCCGTTTCTGTAATGCAGGCTGTGCAAGTTCCATTTCTGCCCATGTAGCTAAAGTAGTTAGGAAGACCTTCTACATTGCCCACCTTATCATGAAGGGATTCTCATCTAGATCAAGGGAGGTCATAGTCTCCCTATACTCATCACTCATCAGACCAATGATTGAGTACAATGCCCCATTCAGAATGTATCTGACCAGACACTTGCAGCAGCTGGAGAGGCCACAAAAGTTCCTCACCAAAAGGATAAAGGGTCTCAAACATCTGTCCTATGCTGCCCGACTGAAACTCCAGCTCTATTCAGTCGCTTACCGCTTGCTCAGAGGTGACCTTTGCCTAACATACAAGGCCATGTCAAACCCAGATTTGATGAATATGCTTCACCTCAAAAAATCTAGATCTGTCAGAGCCACAAGGGCGGGAGACTTAAACCTCGACACGGCTATTAATAGGACGTGCTGGAGGGATAGATTCATCACCCAAAGACTCCCTATGCTGTGGAATAAAATCCCGGTATATGTGAGGCAGAGCACCTCGCTGGCCTTGTTCAAGAGAAATCTTGACCAATGGATGGGAGATCGCAGATATACCCCAGGGATTACCTCAGTGTCACTGCTCAACAGAGGCACAGCAAAATAATGGGTATAGTTCCCCATACTAAAGGGGTGGCGTAAGCCACAAAACTATGGGCTAGGCTTGTAAATGCCCTCTGGCAGATAGCCTAGTATGAACCTATGAACTTAATAATGCAGGCTGTGCTGTGTGACTCATGGTTAGAATTACTTGAAATTAAACCCTGTACTTTAGGTACAGGAGCCTGCATTCTCTACCCACACCACCACTTCTGATCCAGGGAGTTTAGTCAGTTCCTCTTAAAATTTGTGGTTTTCTGGCAAATCAGTAAGAATGGAATTCATTAAATAATGACAGCCCTTTAAGTTTTAGTCTTCCTATCTTTTTTGGAAGTGTATAGCCTGCTGGGGGGATTGTGTTATCTGCTGTACTTTAAAGGGAGTAGTTGCTGCAGTCCTGTGAATGTCCTCTGAAGGAGTTACCTAGTAACTATGAACCTGTTAGTTTGCCATCCATTCCCTATTGCAATTTTTTTTAATGTAACGCAGGCAATTCAAGGGCAACAGGCACTTTATTTGTAGATGAAACCATGAAAGATGAAACCATGAAATATAAAGTTGTTCACTAGCAGCAGCCTGTTCATTAGTTACAGATCCTGTTAATGTGGAATTTAGTGGAATTTAGATGACTACTTCTGCAGAGATTTTGCATATTTACTCATATTGGTGGATTGTAATGAGAGGTTTGAGTGGCCTTTTATGGTTGAAATTTTCTGAAACTGGTAATTATTGGTTCATACATAGTTTCATTGCTTAGAGAACTGTTCAAAACTACAAATTTAAAACATTAAGTGGTGCTGTATTATACAAGAAATATAATTTAATACAATCAGGATGCATGGCCATAAAATGCATAAGGAGCCTATGGTTTGAAAACATCCCAGAGGTAAGCTTAGTCCTCCACTGGCCAGATGCAAAATGAATGTGGGTTTTCATGCCCTTTGAGAATGTGAGTTTCAAGGGCAGAGAAGTTTACTGCTCCTGCCAAGTCTGTTTTCATTGAGACACAGACTTGTTTGTTTAGCAAATGGCTGTGTTTGTGCTATATTTTATTTCAATATCTGTAATCACTGTACAAGTAAATAAAGAAACAGTATGCACTCTTGACAGGTTTTGAACAGTGTGACAACTGAGGAGAAATAGCCAAGTAATGGAACACTGAAGTGGCTGGGGGGGCTGCTGTTGGAGCAGCAGGGGGTTACAGACTATCCATTCAAGTAAAACAAAGGTCATCCTTGTCCATATTCAAATGCAACTTGGATCTAAGGATCGGTAATAGAAAATGTACTCCAAGGTTGCCCCTCATGCCACTAACAGAGTTCCTAAACACTGCATCCGTTACATGGGGCCCCTTTATCAATGGTATTATCAGTTATTTTCACTAGGGCTAATGTACAATCAGCCATGGGATAGGCAAGACCATTCAGAAAAATGTTAATTCAAGCACCAAAAGGGAAATTGGCTAAGCTTAAAATGTCCATTAAGTGAACCTATGTTGTGGTAGGTAAAGTTAGATTGCCCTTTTTAGATCACTAAGTGCCCCTCTCACCCTCCGCCTGCTCCCCCCCCCCAGTCTTAAACAGCTTCCGGTGTCTATGGCAGCCACAATCTCAGTTTGTGTGTACACTTGTGTATAGTTTAGGGTTGTCAATTGATTGCCAATCAACAGGTTTTTGGGAGGTGGAATGAAACCAAGGTACTCAGAAAACATGCAGACAAAGGAAATATGCAAGCTCCATACAGTGAGAGGATAGGACTGAACCCCAGGCCCTGCTAGCCTTTAGCAGGGATCTTTAGGACTGAGCAACCACACTGCCTGCACAGTCACTCATCTGTAGTGCTACAACTGGGTCACCCTCTATTCCAGTTACTGCTGTTTACAATTTCAACATTTGGTTTCCCCAGCTACATTACTTGAGAAACACTACAGTGGTTTATATTTGGTCTAACGTTCTGCCAACTCTGATCTCATGTTTACCCTCTCGTACAGTTACACTATTTCATAGCGTGTAGCATGTTGTTATAAATCTTTGTGCAGATAAAATGTTTTCTTCAAACATCTGCAACCTTCCAGTAACCATTTTCTCACTGTGGGGTAACCTTCCAGTAACCATTTTCTCACTGTGGGGTCCAGTTATTAGTGTGCTGTTCAAGGCAATGTCTAACCTTTGCTATCATTCTGGATGCCCTTCCAAGGGTATCCAACTTATTTTATGTAGTATGTTAAACGCCATCCTAAAATCTGATATGGGGCTTATCTGCCACCTTCTCCCTTGCACTACTTCAGTTACCTATCCAAAGCACTCTACCAAAATGCCTTCCTTGCAAACTTGCTCAAACAATGCCATGTGCCCAGCTATGCTCCTGAATGAGCATGTCTCCTTGATCTCATGTAGTGTCCACGATTACTTGGATAAGAGTACATCTACCAGTTTTCTACAGTTGTGGACAGACTTCACTCACCACCAGCACTGCCAGTTCTTTGTGCAGGCATAATTCCAAATGCGAGTGTAATGGTTACCTATAAATTTTCCCGCTGTACCCCTACCTCATAATTACTCCAACAGTCACATATCCCAGAGTCCCTAAAGCTGATCTATGATCCAGCAACATCTGTAGCAATGTGTTTCAGGAATAAACTTTTCTGGGAAATATAGTGGACAGTGAATCAACCAGCTAGCTGCACCCTTCTACCTCTCAATGGAACTGTAGCACTGCAATTAGTTTCCTGACAAGCTGTGGTGTACAACTTAACCTTGTTTCCTTTCTGAAGGCTGCATGCAAAGCTGGCTTTTTATGTAATTATGTGCACCACAGTATTGCATTAATTGTTTTTCCCCCCTCCGATTACCCTAGACAAAAAAAATCTACATTTCAGTTAAGAATCACAACTAGAATGATTAAATGTTACTACGTTTCCGATTTCCTTTATACATACTTCTGCCATTGGGTGAATAAAGATTAGCAGTTGTTTCTGCACTTCCAAAATCGTACACCACTGGTATTGCAGGGCCGTTATTTTCAGGGCAGCTTCCACCATTCCAGACAAGCGGCAGTTTCTAGAAGAAAAAAAAAGTTACTTTTCTACTCTGTAAACTTTCAACAGTGGCTGCCACCTCCTCCAAATGACCACTGAAGTAACAAATGAGGTTTAATTGCACAGAAATTCTCACTTTTTACTTGTGGCCACACAACTCACTAAGTGGAGCAAGAAATTTTTAGTCTTAATTTGTTCAAGTTCATCTACTCCCTCATAGCTAACTGAGCCTTAAAACAGGCAGACCAAATGCAAAATACGATGTTTACCATGAAAATAAACAAAAATTGTTTCATTTGATAAAACTGATTTTAACTAAAGTACAAAATGAAAGGTGAGTAGATTCAAATTTAAAGTTGGAATAAATGAGCAAAGAATGTTTTAAGTGCTAAGATCCCCCTACACCACCTAGGCCACAAGTTCCAAACGTGATGCCTGATGAGCAAAGACCAAATAAAACAAATCTCACAGGGCACAAGTTGTGCCTATATACCTACCAGCAACCTATGCGAACAGTACAGTAAAAACTCTCAAGCAACACTCAGTCAGAATCAGGATTTTTATACCAGATGCAAAAACGAGCAATCAAAGGCTCTGAATTGGTGTAATGTTTGCAATGCGATGTACTAATTTGTTAGCAAATCATTCCTGTTACATTAGACAATGCATATAAACAGGGCTATAGGACATACCATGTCTTTCTTTGGCAAGACAGAATTGTTTAAACACATCTAAACTTTACAATTTCTTTTAAAACAAACCATCTCCATTAGAAGACAGACATACAGACACCCCCCTTGGGTATGTACCTTTCAACTCTCCTTGATTCGGTCTCATTTTCACCCTGTTCAATAGATTTGATTTTCTGGTAAATCAATGGGAATGTGTTAGCCTCACCCAGACTCTGCCACAGCTTGCTGTGATGGAAAGATTAGTTTGCTTTTTCTTGTATTTTATCACTTCACTGCCTTTTCTATTGTGTACTAGGATTTGTTTTCTTTACACTGTTTTACTTTATTCTGCTTCTAACTGCATATTAAAACTTCGAGACCACAGCTTTGTCTTGTGAAGTCAGAATATCCCCCCTCCCACCTGGTTACTGTGTTTCTACTTGTCTGCCTATGTTAATTTGAGCATATGTTTCCTCTTATTGGCTGGTGATCACTTTGTGAAATCACCCCCTTCAACTATTTACATTTATTGGCCATCTTACTGTATTCCATAGTGCCAGAATGCAAAGAGTGCCCCCCCCCCTTCAATTTATCTTGCTCTTAAAAATAGTGGCTCTCCACTAAAACAGTTTTGTACAGCTAAAAAAACGTTAGGTTACCCACTTTCATATCCAGCTGCTTACTGCACACTGCATAAACACTTTAATATTGCCTTTAAGCAATGAATTGCAAGGCCATCAATTACTGGAGAGCCCACATTCTGCTTCTCAGTAATCCTTTTGGGATTAGTGCTTCCGTTTTCTCCTGGTTAGAGTACAGTGACATTTCCTGGAGACTGATCACCAGAAAGCCTAACAACTGCTTTATAGGTAACAGCTTGGAATCTGTGCTTGTATTCTGGTCCTGGTAAGAGTAGGAGCAGAGTGCAATTACTCCTCACTGGTCTGGTTACTATATGAGGCACCTACTAGAAAAAGGCTATAAGCCTACAGACCCTTTCATCTGGGACAAGACTGAATCACCAAACATGCTGTGTTTTGTTTTTCTTGGAACTGGTGCTAACATTTTGCTTCTGGTGAGAGAAGCAAAGGAATATTGCATCCCAAGAGAGTGGAACTGTGGTGAGACTAGCATTAGTAGTATCCAGGCACTAGCCATTCGTGAGACTCCCCTCATCATTCATGACTAGCCAATTCTGTTTTCAGTAAGTACTGCTTGACTTGTTTCTAACTTCAGAATATCTGCGCAAGTACTTAAACTAAATTTTCAGGGTCTACATATTAGTTTCCCCCTCAAGTGTTTGGCAGTGCTCTGTACAGACTCGGACATCTTGAGTGACATTTTTTCTGTAAAAGCACAATTGAAATTTTTCCAACATCTAGTTGCATACATGACAACTAGCTGGCAGTGACCAGCACTGTCCACATTGTTGCAAACCAGATACGGACAGTGATTGATATGCTCACTCCAGTCTAATCAATGCTCACTCCAGTCTAATCAATAAAAGGTGTCTGTTGTCAGACATGAAAACTTTCCTACAGTCTGTTACTGGCTTGGTGGATATGGGCATTCTAAGGCAATGTAGAAATTCCCTCATGTTTACTGACCAGTCAAATGGATATGGTGAGCGGGATGTATTTACATATTACCAGAGGCAAAGCTCACAAATGTAATCCTAAAGTCAATAAGGTCAGTAGTACACATGCTGCACCCATCGCACACAATTCAAATCACACATTGACCCCCATATACTGAGGAACTTTCATACCCCTTCCTAAACCAGAGACCTCCAAGACAAAGTACACAATAACTTCAGCAGCCCCAAACACACCACATCACAGAGCTACATCTCATGGTGCCTCTACCTCCAAGCCCATAAGGGAAGTCAACACAAAATCCAACATTCTAGTCTTTGTGGAGACTCCATATCAGGAAACAAATTGATGTCCCTCTCACCTGGCTGAGTAAAGGAGAAAGCTAGTCAGTTGCTTATCAGGGGCTAGGATCTGCCACATTATGCATTCACTCAGGTCACTAAACCACAATTACCAATATGACTCAGTCCATATGGGATTAAATGACCAGATATGTACCTCCCTAGACTATAAGAGAAACATCATGGAGCTCTCGGAATGTCTCAGGCTGGTACGAGCCTAGCAGAGCATTTTACCTTCTCCAAGGATGCCACAATACAAACAAAAGATGGATGGACTGATTGGCTTAGTTTCTGGTGTCATTCTAAGGGGGTGCAATATTTGTCAGCATGGAAAGAGATGAGACTTGCTTTGCCAGGGATGGTCTGCACCTCTCCCCCCTAGGCTTTTGAATATTAGCCAAAACATATCTTCCCCATAGTGCATTTTTTAGGCAATGCCAAACTGAAAGTACTTGACATAGCAAACCAAAACCAAGAAAATCTAAAGGTTTTACTGTTCAATGCTAGGAGCCTAAACAAAGATCCACTCCCTGGAAGTTCTTTACCCTAGAGATTGCCGATGTCTGTGTGGTCTCGGATGTGGTTTAAAGCCACGGAGAGCACACCAACAATGCAAGGTTTAAATGTGTGGAAGGCATTATGACCAGCTTCACAGGCAGGGACTAAAGGTGGAGGTGTCTCCATTTACAAAGATAAATGCACTTCAAGGCTGGTCAAACAGGACAATGCACTTGAGCTGCTCTATATTCAAATCACCATAGGTAAAATCCAATACCACTTCCTTGCAAGCTATAGATTCCCCTATATGACCCAGGAAACCCATACCATGTATTTTAACTTAAAAAATAACTTGCATCCAACCTAATATATTCATGGGTGACTATTACCCCACTATTAAACTGGAAATCCTATACAAAACATACATGCACAGATTCCTGGATTTTGTAAACTCCCTGGACTAGTCAAGACACCAACCAGGGTGGTAACTATACTGGATCTGGTAGTCCATATGATAGAGTGCTGCACACCCCTACTGTAATGCCTTCCCTGGTAAGGTCAGTCCACAAAATGGTCTCCTTTGACGTAAAAAGGAAACTTGGACCCACAGCTCAACTGGGAATATTCAGGAACTATTCTAAAGTTAACCACCTACTATTAAGTGAGCGCCTGGCAAAATTTCAAGCCCCTCTAAAAGCCTTGAGAACACTGCCTACACAGAAGTTTCACAGAAACCCTGTACAACCATGTTAATAGCTGCATTGAGGCAGCTGTACTCCAACAGGAGGAAGTACAGAACTCAACACCTTGGTGGAATCAAAATCAAACTGGATGTGCAACAGGAGGAAGAACATCATGGCAAAACATTAGGAGTTGCAGCACCCAGAAGTGTAAAAGCACTCAAACTAAACAGTCTACCAAAGCCAAATTTGAGGCAAGTTGGGCCTCCCAGACCAAGGACAACCACAAAGCATTCCTTAGCTATGTCTGAATGTCAAAGGCAATATACAATTGTGTGCAGAGCTCATTGTAAATGGAGTCACCTCTGAGCCAGAAGATATAGCAAACCTGAAATTCAGCTACAACTTTATAATCTCCTGAAGGAAGGTTGAGGGGGAGAGAGTAAAGTACAACTCCCCTATCACTAGGGAACAGGTCCTTAATGCTCTCTCCAAGATCAAGAACACTGAATCAATGGGCCCCAACAATATCCCAGAATGCTTCTAAATAGCATGAAACATGACCCATCAGGACCTCTAGAATTACTGTTCAACTGTAGCCTCCAAAACAGGCTTCATGCCTCATGAATGGAGAAAGGCAACAGTCATTCCTCTGCACAAAGGTGGGCCATCTACAGACCCTGGAAACTAGATACCCATAAGTCTCACTAGTCAGAGCAGAGATAGTAAACCTCTAGACATTGGACCCAACCCAATTTGGTTTCAAGGGCAAATCATGACAACTCAACTTGGTGGACTTTAAGCAATGGATGAGGGCAAAATTGTTCACATGGCCTACCTTGAACTGGTCAAGGCATTTGACACATACCCACTCAGGCATTGTTGACAAACTCAAGAGGTTAGGTACAAACCCACATGTCACACGGTGGATAGCCAACTGGCTCACAGACAGGACCCAGGAAGTTAGAATTGGGGAGTCCACCTCTAGAGAGGCCAGTCACAAATGGAGTTCCTCAGGGATCAGTCCTTGGACTGCTACTTTTTGGCATTTACTTCTCAGAAGTACAGCCCAATGTCAGTGGTCTCTGGCGGACTAAATTTGCAGATTGCAAATTAGGAGCAGTCATTGCATCTCACACTGACAGGAGGGTCTGACTGACAAACTAGTGTCAAGAGTCATGGACTAAAACTAAATGCCAAGAAATGCAAAATAGTATCCTTTGGGAAGTTATTCATCCTTGGTAACTATATTGACACTGCTTAGAGTTGACCCAGTAGTCAGGGAATTAGGGACACTGATAGTAATCTAGCCTTTGATCATCACGGGTCTAAGTGGTGAGGAAATCATTCTGTTGCACAACTTGATGCAATACCATTGTTAAAGTCCAAGGAAGTAATTGTTCCACTGTATTCGGTATTCAGACCCATCATGGAGTACAATGCACCCTTTGATATGTACCTAGCCAGACATATCCAACAACTGGAACATCCGCAGAGGCTCCTCACGAATACCAGGTGCAAGTAATATGTCCTATGCAGACCACCTCAAGGCCCTGTCCCTGTATTGTCTCCTACAGGCTTTTGAGGGGAGACCTATGCCTGGTATGCAGGGCATTGTCAGACCCCACTGATGGGCCTCCTGCATATTCACAAAAACAAACTCAAAATTATCTGTTCTAAAGACCCGAATCTTGCCTGTGATATAAATAGGACCTGCTGGAGAGAGGTATGTATCCCACAGATTACCCAGTCTATGGAAAAGGCTCCCCATCCATGTGAAGCAGAGTTCCTCCCTATCCCAGTTCAATCTGATAGGAATCTGGAAATTCATACTTGTTTTGGCACCTATGTCTAATGCAGACAGGTAACCTGTAACCTGTAAATGGTTCATCTCCATGGCCCCTGCTTACACTTAAAAGGGTATCAGAACTTGTCAGACTTGGGATGCATGGCTCAGTGTAAAAGGGCCCTTGTGGTAGTTAACCTAGTGAACACCTAGGCACCTATGCCATATATTAGAGTTTTGCATCTTATTCTGAAAAATGCATTTTTATTTGGTAACATTTGAAATTATAGTAATATTTAAAAACGGTCCTTGATTTGGTGCCTTTGTCCCTTCATTAGTTTGGATTTATCCAGGATTCTTGAATGATGTTGACAGGCATGCACCTCCTATTTTCGGTTACTCATGAAATTTGTGGCTTTCTAGCATGTGAGGACTGCTGCAGTATTAGTTTGACTTCCTAACCTTCAGGAAATGCATGCTAATGCAAAAAATTTATTCTAGCAACTTAATATCAGAGCATTATTTTATATCTATAAAATAAAACCAGTGACAGAATTAATTGCTTCACAGGAGTCTGAAACCATGTGCAGCTTTTTAATACAGCTGTATTTTTATGTACATCTCATAAGCTGTTTATTTCAAATCTGTATTTAGCTACACAAGTATGGTTTAAATTTATGGCAACATAGTTATTCATATGCATTTTAACATGTATGCATATTTAATATTTAAGGAGTCACATTCTTTACCATGATCAAAACTATTTTAAGGACTGCAGTGATATTTTTGCTATTACTCACCATGAAATGTCAGTTGATTTACACTGACAACTTGTTTCAGAAGGGAACATGTGAATAAATCAGTTCAGAGGTGTAGCTAATGCTAATTAGTAGTGTGCTTTACCTGAGCATTTCACTAGTAGCCAAACACCATAGAGTGTTTCAAAAATTGCTCTACTGCACTGTTTAGGGTATGATGCAGAAGTGTACTCCATTTTTGATGGCATATACACATTCAGTCCTGTGGGAGGACTGGAGCAGACAGCCCCACAGATGGTCAGACAGCCCCACAGATAGTAACTGAAAGTTGTGTGTTTGCATGTGTGTATATATGTAGTGGCATTATAGTAGCAGTCAGGGTTTGTGTGTACACACATCTCTGTGGGTGCCTGTGCAACTGTACTCATCTGTTGGTATGGGGAACACTAGCTTTACCTGCACCACTGAAATGTTCAATTCAGGGATAATCACTCGTTAATGAGCTCACGGCTCCATCTGGCTTTACAATGCTTCTAAAACGCAGTATATTGCCCTTGCACTATTGGGCACTGGTGTGTTACTGAAATAGCATTAGTGACTATATACTTCTGAATTCTAGGGTTATTCAGATTCATGGCTTTGTTTATCCTTCGCCTTAATGATCTGGCTAGAAAGGAATTTTCAAGACCAGTGCACCACCCTGATTAACAAATAGTAAAATAAAATTTGGGCCTTGTTCCCAATTCCTGTGCCAAGAGGTTAAAAGGCACATTTTCCTACATCGGTTAAAAAAAAAAAACTGTACCAAAGAAAAAACATCTTGTTGCAACACTAAAGGAGAGGGGATCCTGAAATGCACCAAATTCAGGCCAGTTTAGTCATATGCAAACTTAGAAATACTGCAAGAGACCTGTACTACATGGGGAATGCCAACAATGTACTTAAGATTTGGCCATTCACCAGTCTCAGAGCAGCTGTGGGAACCACAATGAAGTTTTTAGGCATCAAGTGCCCCTATACTTATTGTAGTAAGTGAAGTTATTGAATTAAGGTGAGTTTTGTCATATTGAGACCTTAGTGTTTCAATACCACTGGGAGTATTAATCTCTGTGGTTGACTTTATTTTGCATGCACAGCACTGAGTGAAGCATGATAAATTGCAGAATCTGATAGTGTACATATACATCTATATAGGGTATGTGGTAAAGGCCTGCTGATAGTGTACATATACATCTATATAGGGTATGTGGTAAAGGCCTGGCATCGCAGTACCATATCATGTGCACATATGATGCATGAATGAGCAGATTCAGCTTCTGCGCAACACCCATGGGTCATTTACTGCTCCAGACTACTACAACGACAACCATTTCATAGCAGCTATACAGAAGAGGGACAGGATGCATTACAAGACTGCAGCAACTTCTCTGGCTGTGACTTGCATACTAGGCAACTAAGTAGATAGAGGAAGGCAGTGCATGGTCCTAAACAGCAAGTGTGGGGGGTACAGGCCCAGGGTTCAAGGTACATAAGTTGATCACTGTGTACCTATAGCAGTTTAAGTGGTGTGCAAGGAAAGCAGCTAATCCACAACTACTGCAATGCAACAAATATCTGAGGTGAAGGCAGACAGTAGGGGCATATGTCTCAAGTATGTGACCCGGGAGCTTTAGCATGCCACTTTTAGAAACATATATGGAATCAGTTAAAGCTGTGATTTTGCATTATACTACAGCTTCTGTTTTAGGTGCGCAAGGATGGGTGGATAATCAAGCGATGAAATTGTTTTCTGCGCTTATCTATAAGAAACATGCTGGTATGCAATGGATGAGCTCAGATGTTGGTTACAGGTGTGCAAGAACTGCATGGAGGGTTGGACTACTAGTACAAGATAGTCTCCATCCACACATCTGTGCAGTGGAGTAAGGCAACTACTTCTGTAGTGTACATTTCAGGTACAATTAGTCTCATTTGAATAAAAAAATCTAAGGTTTAGAATAGGGTCTATTCTGAATGGCTACCTCAATGCTCTACATGCGACGTTCAGACCAGAGACATTAATCTGTAACCATTGAGCTCAAATACTGGCAAGCCATTAATGAAAGAAACCAAAAGATGTAAATCTGAAGAGGTCTCAAAATACAAGAGATGCATAGTCACCTTTGCTAATATCAAGCCACTTATTAAAAAACACTTAAATGTTCCCAACAGGACACGCTTTTCAAAATGCTTCTGAAGAGCAGCCAAGACCCATGTACAGCATCAGTCTTCCCATTTCAGAGTTCAAAAAGCAAAGAACCTGAAGCCAGTTCTTAATTCCAATTTATCATAATTATCTTATATTAAAAGACAAGATGGATTCAGAAAGGCCATGGTGAAGATGCTTTCAGCATGCAGCTCTACATTTCTATAGGTCACTGTTCAAGGAACATTTAGTACCATACAGATGGTAAGATTTAGTCTCTGGGACTACAACTGGTTGAGTTCCAGGAGCTCACAGACCACTTTTTTGCCGCTATTGACTTGTCCTGCAGATGTTGACTGCCATTCATGCTTTTACTTGCCCACATTTGGTTGGTGTGTGGCAGTCATGTGGAGCACACAGCCAATTTCAAGCCAGGCAAGTGTGGCAGTTAAAGGGAGGGGGTGGGAGTGTAGCTTTGGGTTTGATAATCTTTTGAGGGAGATGTGGGTTTAGAGACTGGGAGGAGAGTGAAAACACTTTAGCGTTGGGGAAGGAGCAGTGATGTTTTATGGAAGGGAGGGTTTTAGTTTTTGGGAAGGGAGATCTTTAGGTAGCAAAAGTGGACTAAGTTTAGGTAGGTAGACAGTCTAGGGAGCAATCAGGGGAATCTAGGGTTAGGGAGTGGAAGAATTTTACTGTTCTGGTTATGGACTCAAATTAGGGCTAGGGACCAAGTAAGAGTTTTGGGGTTGGAGTTAAGGCTCTGTTAGGGCAATGCAGTTCAGTTAGGCTGGGTGGTGGGAGGGCTAGATAGAAGGACTGGGCTAGTGGGAGTTAGGGCCCTTACCATATAGGGCAAAGGGCAGTCACCCCATGTTGCTAGCTACTAGCAAGCAAGCACTTTTAGTAACCCCCTCCTTTCCACATGTCAGTCTGACAGGGTTCAACAAACCCCTGTTTTGGAGTTTGACTTTGCATTCCCACCGAACTTATTTCCTTAAATTGGCTTGTGCAGGAGGAGAGAGGTTTAAGGGAGGTCAGAAATTGAACAGCTTAGGTAATGCTTGACTTAGGGTTGTTAAACAAAAATGTATCATGTACACAAGTGGAAGGAATGTTAATATGGTTTATTAATGTATGCATGCCCATGTGAAAATGTAACAAACATGTTTAAACAGAAACGATAGTGCCTTCCAGTTTTGCCTCCTTTCATGAGGTCTCCTGCAACCATGTTTATTCTTAGACTAAATGGTGTTTTTCCCTTGTCATTAGTATGTTTATCCATCCATTACTTTTCCAACTATCGGCTTAATACAGTGCAGGGTTACAGCAAAGCCAGAGCCCATCATTTAGCAGGTGTAGAGCACAGAAACTCAACCTGAACAAGAAAACCAACCCATTGCAAGAGGCATACACACACTACATATATGAAGACTCACATCACACCCCAACAGGGGCTGAAAACACATGGCATATCTTTGGAATGTGGAAGGAAACTGGAGCGGTTGGCAAAACTCCATATGGACAGCCTTCTCCACATCTCCTCTTGATTTTAGGAGTCGGTGCACTGCTGGAAATGCTGTGGGTAGGTTGCATTAAATAATCCTTTTAGTACTCCAAGGAAAAGGAAATCCCTCAACCAAAAACATTCGTTACACAAAAAACGAAACATGACAGACAAGAACTATTGGAAACAACCACGTTACTTATGAAATTCTATTGCAGAATGCAGAGTAGATGGTGTATCTGTACCCCATGAAATACAAACTCTAGCAACACAACACAGTACAAAGGTGTTGTTATTAACAGTGCAAGTCTAACACTTTTTACAGTTTGAGGTATGATACTACAGAATTTAAAGTACAAATGTTAAAGAACACAAGTCTCCAAACTTTTCGGGAGACTTCCATTTAGTCAAAGGTACAATGTGTTGGTACATATAACTAAGCAGTACAAGTCAGACAATCTGGTCTGCAAGAATGCTTTTAGGGTGCTGTCAGAATCATTTAAATTTTGAAGGGTCAGAATGTGCAGGATTTCCTCTTCTGATAGGGAGTCAAGCTACAATACAAATATTGTAAAACACTAGGTTGGAGGATGCAGTCTAGGGGTTGTTCATAGGTAGGTACTAGGCTATCGGCCTAAGCCTAGCCAACAAGGTTAACTGGCTTATGCCACCAAAGAAAGTTAATTTCCTGTGCCCCTGTCTAGCACAGCCACAGTGGTGATCCCTGGGGTATATTTCCCATCCCCCATCCACTTGTTCTTGAAGTGTGCTAATGAGGAACTTTGCTCGACATAGATGGGTAAGCTTGTTCAAGTATAGAAGTCTCTGGGACAGGAATCTATTCCTCCAGTATGTCCTGTTTGTGTTGAGGTTTAGGTCCCTAGAGCATGTAGCTTGGAGGGATTGGGATTTCTTTAGGTGTAGCATGTCCAACAGCTCTGGGTTTAACAACTTTATATGTTAGGCAGAGATCTCCTCTGAGTAGCTGATATGCTACAGAGTAAAGCTGGAGTTTGAGATGGTCAGTGTAGGACATCTGTTTTGAGGCCAGTAATCCTCTGAGGTACTTCTGTGGCCTTTCCAGCTGCTGCAGATGTCTTTAGGTACATTCCAAAAGGGGCATTGTACTCTATGGGTCTAATGAGTGCAGAGTAGAGGGGAACAATGACTTCTTCCAGGATGAGAGCCCTTTTGTGATGGTGTGGATTTCCTGACTACTGTGGTGATGTAATCAAGAGAAACTACTGTACACCTGGGTCCCAAAGGCCTCTTATCACGCATTCAGCATTAAGTAGACTGCTGTTTGTGTGGTAGTTCATGGGTACAGAGTTTTTACCAAAGGGGATGACAATGCACTTTGGCATTGAGCTTGAGGCCATGCCTAACACCAGGCATCTGTCTCAATGAGGCCCTTCTGTAGGATATCCACATCATTTGGGGACTCTACTATGGCTCCTAGTTTGCAGTCATCTGCAAACTTAACCAGAGGCCTTCTATGTTAGCCTGTACTTGAGAAGTAGATAACAGGACAGGTCCCAAGACTGAACCCTGTGTTACTCCACATCACTGGTTTAGATTTGAAGTCTGCAACTTTTACAGTGTGGGTTCTGTCAGTGAGCCAGTTGGCAGATGATCTTGTGACGTAGGGGTTTATACCTAGTTTAGTGAGTTAGCTATAATTCCAGAATGGGGGATGGTGTTGAAAGCCTTGGCGAGGTGAAGATAACTTTGGTGACTGCCTCAAAGTCGTCGATCTGGTTCAAAAGGCATGATCTGCCTTTCACAAACCTGAACTGGGTGGAGTCCAGTGTGGAGTTTACCAATGTCTGTTTACGAGTTCCATGATGATACGTTCCATGGAACTGCAGACCAGGCTCATCAGGCTAATAGGGTAATAGTTCCCAGGATCAGTGGTGGCTCCCCCTTTGTGGAGTGGGGTAACTTTTGTTGTGTGCCATTGAGTGGCCACAAAGCCTGACGCGAGACTGATTGAACATGGTGCTTAGGTGGGGAGCCAGTTCGTTCTGAAGTTAGTGTAAAATGCAGCCTGGGATGTTGTCCGGTCTCATGGATGCGGTGTTTAGAAAGTGCAGCTTTTACCTGCATACATGCGATTAGAGGGACTGCATTCTTCCTGTATAGATATGGGCCCTTTAGGGGGCGAGAGGGGGAAGTTAGCAATGAACCTATCTGCAGGATGTTGGCAATATCAGTTGGTTCTGTAATTTTCATGCCGCTGTGCTGCAATTCAGAGCAGATCTGTGCGTTGCCATTGAGATTTCTGACATAGCTATAGAATGCTTTGTGGTTGCCCTTAGAATTAGTGGCGATTGTTTTTGTAGCTAGCTTTGGAGGATCTTGTAAGGGATCTCAGCTTCTTACAGAGTGACCAGGGAGCTCCTCCACTCATGGGATTTTACTCTTTTGCAAGTTTCTTCCTTCTGTTGTAGTGTGTTTATGGCAGGGGACCACCAAATTGGCTTCCTTTTCTTGGATGCTAGCGTCTTGGTTCTGTTTGGGATAGCACGATTCATGCACTCATGTAAGTGCTTAGAGTACATTTGTGTAGGATTAAGCAGTGGTAACTATTGTCCATCTGCATGGGTGTCATGAAGTTCGCCACTTCTGTCTTAAGCATGAAGTTGGCTTTGGAGAATTTTTTTTACCGTGGTTTCCTTAATGGTGGGTGGGGGCGGGATGTGGATATCTAGGGTGATTAGCTTATGGCCAGATCTGACAGAGGGGACTTCAGGTGTGGAACACTGGTCACTCATGTTGATAATTACTAGGTCTAGGATATTTCTGCCCCTGGTGGGGGTATGGATAAGTTTATCCAGGGCATTGGAATTTATGAATTCCAGAAAGTGTTGAATGAATGAGTTGGTACACGAGTAGTTTTCCCAGTTAATGGTGGGGTAGTTGAAATCACCCCATTAGGGTGTTTGGTTGAACCCTAATATTTTCTAGTCTATCAAGAAAAAAAAGGGGTGGAAATCCTGGGGCATGGTGGGGGATCTGTAGCAAGCTACAATTTGGATTGCAGTTTTGCCCAGGGTTAGTTGCACTTGGATAACCTTGGATGCATTATGCTTCACAACTAGCATGGAGGTGTGGATATCAATGAATATGGACACCTCCACCTTTGGTGTTCTGGTCCAGGTTAGATGGCCAAAATGTGTGGTACGAGTTATAGCCTGGTAAATATCTATGTTCACCATTTTAAGGAGTGCCTGGAGTGAATGCATTTTGAAATTTAGACTTCTAGCATTGAGTAGCATTACCCTCAGTCATTGACTGCCTGTTCCTGTTATGGTGGTGAATCTTGTCATTTAAACCTTGCCTAAAAAAGGCACTGTAGGGGCAGCAAGACCCTTACCTAGTATCCAGAATCCCAAGGGGCAACAGGTGGAAGCCATCTCTGGAAAAGCATTGCGATCTGCTGACCATGTCATCCCAGGCAGACAAATACTGGATCCCCTTAGAATGACACCAGAAACTTACCAATTGTTGAAGTCGATCATTTTGTCCTTTTACGGCGGTATTCTGGGCAATGACGAGATGCTACTCAGGGCTACGGTCATACCTGCCTGGGCTACAAGATCAGACAGCTCTTCCATGTCTCAATGTAGTCCAGGAAGGTACATCTCAGGTCATTCACACCAACATGGACAATTACAATCATATTTGTACTTGCAGTGACCCGAGTGTGTGGGTTGTGGTGGATCCTGGCACTCTAGGTGCAGCTGACAGTAACCTTCTCCTTGTTTAGCCTTGTAAGTGGGATAGGGACATCAGTGTGCCCTACCAGTCACATGAGTAGTGTGTTTGGTACATTTTGCCTTATGAGCTGTGGTTTATTGGCACACTGAGTCTGTGGGCTGTGTCTCATTTGGGTTGTATTGGGGATGGAGGTTGCTTGCGTTTCTGCTTTGGAGGTCTGTTGCTTGAGCGCCTCCATGAATGTTTTTGTTTCTATGTGTGGATTTTGGTGTAGGTTTAGTGGGACTATGATGTGTGGTGCAAGTGTTTACCTTCTCCTCTTGACTATCAAGTTCAATCTTGGTTGGAGAGAGCTTTACCTCCAGTTTGGCTAGATAAGTACATCTCACAGGTTGTGGTGTTGGGTGGTAGGAGGAGAGGGTTGTCTGTGTATATGAGGCAATTGCTACATTGCCCCAAGATGCCCAGATTCAGACAGAAGAGAACACTGGGAGCTAACCCTTGGACATGCCTGAATAAAAAAAAAAAAAAAAAAACTTTCCTCTAGACAAGTGAGGAAGAGAGCTGTTTTTTTAAGTGAGGAAAGTACAAAAACTGTTTTCGTCTAGGTAAAGAGGAAGGTTGAATGCTGTAGTAATTTGTAGCTTTAGTGCTAACAAGTTCTGAACAAGTGCTGAGCACGAAGCAAATTCAAGTGCTAAAAACCAAGAATCTGTATCTAGAAGTAGATACAATATGTATGCTCAAGTGGAATGGTGCAGGAGTCGCACCCAATACCCCATTTCCCTTCTGCCAGTTTTTGTAATTTCTGAGATTACAAGTCTTGAGTGTTTCTCTCAAAAGGCATAAAAATAAAAGGTACACCTGTGCTCCAGGACAGTTAAAATTGTCTTTGTATAAACAAAGCTCATTGTGATCAGAATGATGCCATCCATGTTTGGGAAGATGAAATGAGTAAAAAACAGAGCACAATAAGCAGTTACTGATCAGTCTTGTTTCTACCAAGGAACTTGTTGGATTCACTTATTGATGTAATAGCTCTCCATTTCTGCACACAATACATCACTGTGTAAATATATTTACATCCAAATGTACATGGGTCTATATCACTTCAGTCATTTCAACGAACAGCATTTAATTGGAAATGCAGTTCAAACTCCCCTCACATGGGATCACAATCCCCTATTATATTTATAGACTCCAAGATCGCACTACAGTGGGGAAGGGGCAAATTTCTTGACCCTCACTATACCATGATCTCAGTATGAACAGTTCGATTAACAAAGTAATTACATTGAAAATGCAGTTTGATGAACTGATAAGAGACCCATATTATGCACACATTCACTTTACAAAATGTTAGATCCCTTCTGTAAGAGGGAGAAGGATTTGGTGTCAGTAAACAGATATCCACGTTTTGCCAAATATATTTTAGGCAGTTGCTTGTCATAATGAATACCGATCAATACCTCTGGCTGGGCACAGAAACAATATTTAGTTTCTGAAATCAGACAAGAAAAAAAAACAAACAAGTTTTTAAATTCCAGAAATGTTGGGAGCAGAAAACATTTAAATAAACCTATAAATAAAACCACAGTACTAGTCACACAAAAATGAATAGTTTCAGTAACTAAACAAAACCAAGTAATGCAAATTATATTTGGTAATCACTTGACAAGTGTGCGTCTCAAGGAGTGAATTCACATTATGATAGCAACCAGTAATTGCTTAGTTGCCTTAGCCAATTGTCACAGTATTTCCTTCATTCTCCCCAAATGTCTGATTCAGTTGACTGACATGTTTATACAGGGTTTCTCCTGTCGGACCCTCATTTCCGCTTTTCAGCATGCTGCTGCATTCTGTACCACCTGGTCAGTTTTCCCACTGTATGAATGCTTGCCTTTGACACTCATAAAACTAATATATATCTATATACCTACCTAACTATATACCTATCTACATAGGTAGGTATCTATATACCTATCTATATACCTATAAAAGTTTAGGAATATGGAAGTTGCAAAAGCAGTTTTGTTCACTTACTGCCGGTTGACCAGCAGACTCCTGGTAATTTGGCTCAGACAGGGAGTAGTAGTCATTTGCACAAGTTATGTCTAAAACCCTGCGGTGTATCCCCCAGTATTCAGCTTAGCTTTGTTCCCCCATGGACATGCAGCTTTCACGTGCAGTAGGCTCTGTTTGGTTATCCCTCCCTTCCACAAGAGGGGTCGTCAGCAAGAAGCTGCACTATTTCCCCTCAAGCAGAAGTTTCCCTGGTCCCCACTGGAAATGACACTTTCCTGTGTGCTCTGTGCCTACTAGGTCAGGACTCCATCCCTCTGTGCCACAAAGCTACAATAGGGGATTATGATCAGAGGTCATGCCCAGTCTCCCAGTGTCAGAGCCAGTTGACTGATGGAGCACACGACACTCCCTGATCTTGCACTCCTCGTTCCTTCAGCCCCGACACGACACCCTCCCTGATCTTGCACTCCTCTCCCTGATCTTGCACTCCTTGTTCCTTCAGCCCCGATACCACGACACTCTCCCTGATCTTGCACTCCTTGTTCCTTCAGCCCCGATACCACGACACTCTCCCTGATCTTGCACTCCTCGTTCCTTCAGCCCCGACACCACGACACTCTCCCTGATCTTGCACTCCTCGTTCCTTCAGCCCCGACACCACGACACTCTCCCTGATCTTGCACTCCTCGTTCCTTCAGCCCCGACACCACGACTCTCCCTGATCTTGCACTCCTCGTTCCTTCAGCCCCGACACGACACCCTCCCTGATCTTGCACTCCTTGTTCCTTCAGCCCCGACACCACGACACTCTCCCTGATCTTGCACTCCTCGTTCCTTCAGCCCCAATACCAACAGTATTGGTTTTCATTCATTTTGAAGTACCAGTACTCAAGCACCTACCTATTCTGCCTGTCACGTAGTCCACTTCATCTACTTTAGACTGCTGCACAGCAATACTTATCTAGGTTGCAAAACTGGCAAGCCTTCAGGCAGCCTGTTATGTAACTTTGTACATTACCTGGCTACCCACATCAGTTTTCATCTTGAATGTTAAATGTATTGTCATTTGTACACAAGACTATTTTATCCTCTGCAATTTCATACAAGGTAGTAAACAAAAGTTACATTACAATGCCATTTCTGAATACAACACTCATGCTAAACAGAACAGTCCTTAGTTGTCCACATCTTGGGAGGGAAATCAAGATTTCAGTTTGCAAGCCCACATACCCAGTGACGTACATATTATGTTGTCATATCCTTTATTTGGTCATATGGGCACTTCACTTTGTATACCACTAATACACCATCTACTTTGCTTCTCTCAAACTTTAGTGAATTTTCAGTTATTCTAAAGAATTACATCTGCATTCATCCAAGCCATTGTGGCTTTCATAGACTCAGTCATTAGTAAAGTGAACATATCAGTTCATCAGATTCAGTTCGCCACTGATGAATCAGGAAATAGCTGGTTTCTATCTATGCTAGCAGTCATTCAATTTGGGGGGTTTTCTGTGTGTTTGCATATTATATATCTGCTATGGATCTACTTCTCAAGGCTGAAACTTCAGAATGCCAACCATATGACAGAGACACACACACACACAGACAGAGAGACACACACAGACACACACACACAGACAGAGACACACAGAGACACACACACACACAGACAGAGACAGACACAGACACACACACACACAGACAGAGACAGACACAGACACACACACACACAGACACACAGACACAGACACACACACACAGACACACAGACAGAGACACACACACACACAGACAGAGACAGACAGAGACACACACACACACAGACACAGAGACAGACAGAGACACACACACACAGACACAGAGACAGAGAGAGACACACACACACACAGACACAGAGACAGAGAGACACACACACACACAGACACAGAGACAGAGAGAGACACACACACACAGACACACACACAGAGACAGAGAGACACACACACACAGACACAGAGACAGACAGAGACACACACACACACAGACACAGAGAGACAGAGACACACACACACACAGACACAGAGACAGAGAGAGACACACACACACACAGACACAGAGACAGAGAGAGACACACACACACAGACACACAGACAGAGAGACACACACACACAGACACAGAGAGAGACAGAGACACACACACACACACACACAGACACACACACACAGAGAGAGAGACACACAGACACACACACAGACACAGACACACAGACACACAGACACAGAGACACACAGACACACAGACACAAACACAGACACACAGACACACACAGACACACAGACACACAGACACACACACAGACACACAGACACAGACACACAGACACACAGACACACAGACACACAGACACACAGACACACAGACACACAGACACACAGACACACAGACACACAGACACACAGACACACAGACACACAGACACACAGACACACAGACACACAGACACACAGACACACAGACACACAGACACACAGACACACAGACACACAGACACACAGACACAATTTGTTGTGGACTACATTGAACTGACAAGTGTTTGTCTAATCGATGCTGCAGGGAAATTTCCTATCATAGGACAGCTTGTACACAGATCAAATTATAATGATCTATGTGCCAGTCAGTCCAAATGCAAAGCCAGTTAAACTTCAGATCCTTTGCAAAGCCAGTTAACTTCAGATCCTTCTTAATCATGTGATTAACTACCTACCCCCATTACATTTGTGAGCTACAAAATCCAGCTATACATTTCTATATATACCTACAATTTCCTTCATCTCCAGCTTACCTTAAAGAGCCCTTGCAGGTTGTTTCCATATTTTGGAAAGAACTGGCTTTCAGTGTGATACTGCAGAATAGCATCGGATCTCCACTTGTTGAGAGGCGTGTTATTGGGGACATGCCAAACGGCTATATCCTCAGCACTGATGTCAAAGTATCCAGGATTCTAATGAAAGAAAACAGCGACAGAAGTAATGCATCCAAAAAAGGCCAGGCTGAGTGATCTTGTAAAAACAAACCTGTACAATTAGATGAGTGCATTGCAACACAATATAGAATGCAAGGGAATGGAGTAAGGAACTAGCCAATCAGTAAATATGAAGTTAAAAAAAAGTCATATCTGTCAACTGTAAACCTGTAAAATAAAAACAATTAAAAAAAAAAAATCAATCTATGCAAGCAGATAGATGCTCCCAGCATTAAGGTAGTGGACTGACCGCACTTTTTTTTCATGTTTCACAAACACTAAGATAATGTGCAACAGTAATACAGTCCAAAACTTCAGGTATTCGTTCCTCTTCAATAAAGGAAGAAACAGGAGTAGTTAGTGGAATAACTTGGCTTTAATTTACAAGCACTGTTGTCCACCAACTGGAATACAGCAGCTTTAACCCATGGAAAACCAATACAAAATGGTTAGAAAGACCTTCTATATAGCCCACCTTATCACGAAAGGGTTCGCATCTCGAGAGGTCATTGTGCCCCTCTACTCGTCACTCATCAGCCCGATAATTGAACACAATGCCCCTTTTGGGATGTATCTTACCAGACACCTGCAGCAACTGGAGAGACCCCAAAAGTACTCACCAACAGGATCATGGGCTACAAACAGATGTCCTATGCAGCTCGACTAAAGAAACTCCAGCTCTACTCAGTTGCTTACCACCTACTCAGAGGCGATCTATGCCAGACGTACAAAGCCATGTCAAACCCAGAATTAATGGACATGTTCCACCTCAAAAAATCCAAGTACCTTAGAGCTACACGCTCCAGGGACCTAAACCTCAGCACAAAAATAGGACATGCTGGAGGGACAGATTCATTTCCCAGAGGCTCCCCTCACTCTAAGAGAATCCCAATTATGTTAGACATAGCCCCTCTTAAAGCAAAATCTGGATGCATGGATGGGAAATCGCAAATTCACCCCTGGGATCTCTTCTGTGTCCCTGCTAGACAGGGACACAGTAAACTAATCTTAAAAGGGTACCTTCTGTGACCTACTTTAGAGACACAGTAGGCTAATCTAATAGGGAGGCGGAAGCCAAATACACTCTGGCTAGGCTTATAAATGCCCTAGGGCAGATAGCCTAGTATCTACCTATGAACCTATAAAAAAAAAGCACAAAATCACAACTTATGAACAACCTCATGCATGAGCCATCTAGCCTGAAACTACAAGATAACCTGCAACACAAGTCAATTTTTTTGCAATCCAAACCAAGTCCAAATAAATTGAAGTGCAAAACTAGTAATTAACTGCCTTCAGACAGGGACAAGGTGTCTGAAAACTCATTTCCTTGGTTCTATATATCCTTTAGTGAAGAACCTTCCAAAAGGAGTAATAAACTATAAAGAGCTGAAGTAAAGGAGTGTCAACAGGCACAAACACAACACCCACTGCTACACAAATCAATAAAAACTAATCATAAGTATTAACAAGCATTTTCACCCACAGGGTGATTTAGCATGACAGCGGTCTTTCTGGCAAAGAATGTTTCCAAACGTGGCAGCCCTGGGATGCAGCTACTAATTATCTATGTGCTCTTGCACAGAAACTGAATAGAGGCTGAGCAGGTCAAGTAATGGGTAGTAAAGTAGGGAAAATGTACACCAAGTTATGTACAACCATTCAGTTCTAATACAACAGGGCTGTTAGTACTACATAGCCATGTTCAACACACACATACATATTTTTTACTACATAGCCATGTTCAACACATACATATTTTTTTTTTTTTTATTTATTTGTGTATAAATCTGTAGAGCCTGATTGTAGCTGTATGGGTGTCTGCATGTGTATCCATGAGAGAACGTGTGTACACTTGAGAGAATACCTACATGAATGTAGGTGTAGGCACACTCCATGGGAGTTGTTTGAAGGTGCCTATGCAACTTTTGTATGAGCTGTGGGACAAACTAGCACTGTTAGGTTTAACACTGCATTTTGATTGCAAGACATGTATGAGGCACTAACTAGGTTTGTTCAGTACAGCTTTAATACACCTGAATCAACTAGTTGTCACACTATGCCCAAATCTTTGTTCACATGCTTCTGCATTTTATTTTACACACGGGAACATTTGTCCTCAAAATGCTGCTTTTCTTCTATTTTTTATAAAATGTGGATGTAAAGCAACTGTATATATTAACATACTGGAAATGTCTCGCACTCATGTTTGCGATTTCTTTTGTACCCACTTTGGGATATTCTCTTCCCCTGGGTTGTCTATCCATTAGATACAACAGGGCAAAGAATATAGAATAAAGGGATAAAAGAAATTAACAATTGTATGTAAATCTGAATCATTTGAAGGGGACTTTAGGTGTGCCTTAAATATTTTAAGGACCTGTTAGCAAAGGAAATCCTGAGCCCATGTCATATGCATGCATGTGTACACACATTTCTGAACCAGTTGTATGCACACACAGACCTATTTGCCTTACCTTATAGTCATCACTGGTTGCACCTGTTGCTGTACCAAATGTGGCCAGATTGACCCAGTTTCCATCTCCTGCTGGATACTCTTGCTGGTTTCCTTGTGTGCTTGTCCAGCGATCTCCATTGGTGCATTTTCCCTCCACATTGTTTTCATGAACACTGGCCACAAGGGTCCAGCCCCCACCATTGGTAGTCATGTCACAGAATGTCTGATAGACCTCACCATCTTCAGTAGTTAGCTGGTACAAGCCATCTGCAAAGTAATAAAAAGAATTTAAGAAAAATAGCTGCATGTTCTTTAAAAATATTGAGTGCACATTGGGAGACTTCTGATGGAATGCTGAATGGTGACAAACTGCTGATCACTAGGAATACTGAATGGTGACAAACTGCTGATCACTAGTGAGATGTCCAAAAGATACAAATTAAAAAGCTGCTCAGTGAAGGCCAGAATTCATAGACAAGTCACATAGCATGCAGCCTACTTGTGCCAGCGTGAGCAACCTGCAGACTGTTGCAGGGCAGTAGCGACACACAGGTACTTGTTGCCCTCCTGCAGCAATCCCAAATGCAAAACAGAAGCTATATACAAATGACTGCAAAACAACATTAACATTTATTCAAGGTGAACAGAATCAGGATTCATATTCAGAGAAAATTTCACAACTGTGCAAACCTGACTATATACAAATGCAAAGTGTACAGAAAAGGGTTTGTGTACAGCAAATGCACCATACTCTAGCCATTTTCTAGCCATTTGTCACTGGTTCCTGCTGTCTATGCCATCTGTCAACACCGTTACTGGTTGACAGTTTATCCATGAAATTAAGACAATCACATATGGCATCAAGAGGAATGTGTGGTCTTCCCATATAGCTCTTTGCATACTGGCTATCAGGACCTTGCTGAAAACAAAGGACATTTCACAGCATCCATCTTCTCGAATAAAGTTCTGATGTACAATGGTTGTGCATGGAGGGGGATCCTATATGGTTTCCATAGCACACCATAGGAAAGTGCTGACACCTGTGCATGCCTTCCATGACATCTTCCACTTTAGAGACCCTATGGTAGAAAAAGGAAATGGATAATACAGTTCCCTGGAGGGGTAGAGGAGCTAAACAGGAATTATTCTGGGTTCAAGGAACGTTGAACAAATCTCCCAGTGTTGTTAAAGTGCCTCATTTTTGTAACTTTTAATCATAATCAGATTTCTCCAATAGCCTGTAATCAAAGTCACTATTGTATTGCTTCATACTAGATACCCATCTACTGAATAACTATTTAGTCACAAGTTTTAGTAAAATTGTTGGTTGCCCAATAGAACAACCTTCTACAAGTACAACAACTTAACCCATTACAAGACTTAGTTGCAAATTGTATGACTGCCTGTAAATGCACCAGTAACATGTACAAAGCACTTGCATTACATACCCAAACAGCAGCATCATGTAATGAGTCTTCCATTTGAAGCAGACTTCTAATATCAAACTATATGAACATGTAAATAAAACTCATTTTTACTGTATAGCTACCTTAAGGATCTTTCTCCCCAATTTCTAATCCCTTTTTCTCCACACTTTCCCATTACTTTCCCATTATATACTCCTATATTTCTTATGTTTCTCCTTACCTGTAATATCCTGGGATCCTCGGTTTTCTACTATAGTCATGACAGGATATCTTGTCTGCCATATAGAACTAGTTCAGTTAATATGCTAGGTGCAATTCCACATGCATGGTGGTGCTCAGTTATTAGACTATTTCCCAAGTTAAAGGAAACAAGTTACACTGCAAGATGCAGTACCTTTAAGTATGCTTTCTACTGGACACATCTCATCAGCACTTTTGCCATTGTAAGTGTATTTTCCATTTAAGTTGCTTATCTATCCTGTGGCAGGCTAGCCGCCCAGTGGTGTTAATACTGGCTCAAGGCAATAGTCAATATGATGCCCAGCCCCATGTACAAAATAGGGGAGAGGGAGGGTTGATGCTGCCGATGCCAATTTAAGCTCAAATGCAAGTATGTTTGTCTTTGCACTTTAATTATATATATATATATATATATATATATATATATATATATATATATATATATATATATATATATATATATATATATATATACACACACACACACACACACACACACACAAATATATATATTATATATAAATAAAATACATTAAATAAAACAAGACATGTATATAAAATTGTGCATATTGTATGCATGTGAGCCATGACCTGAGACTGCACAGTAATTGATCATGTGTCATAGTATCCAGGCAGTTTACCAGATTCATGCATTTTGTAAGCATCAACTGTATTACTACTTCCTGCCAAATTCCAGTGACATCTAGCTGGTAAGTGCAGGTAATGCAGAACAATGCCACTATCCATTTAAAGGTTGGGCATCAGGCTGGCAACTCCAGAAAAATACACTGCCAATCATTAGCTGACTGGAACTCCACTGTGGTGACCCCTAACCTGGAAAAGTAGAAAGACATTAGTAACACCCCCACATACTACACCTGCTACATCATGGAACCCAGAGAACAGCCAAACTCCTGGATAATGCAAGATATTCATAATATGCAACCTAGAACACCCATCTAAAGCTAACCACAGCTTGCAGGGTGTGCTTAGCACATTGCTGGTCTTATAGTGCAGACACATGCAGGACAGTCCCAGAACTACAGCTGGTTTGTGCCCCCCCCCCCCCAACACATACAAAAAGCAAGGAAGGTGCAGCAGTATCATAACCCGACGAGAATGTAGTACAACTTCAAATGGCAGCTGCATAACATACCCAGAGTAGCAAGTGTAGTACACACCAGCAGTTTCCCCGATAACCTGAGTGACAATGTGGCATCACATCAAAAATGATGCACACAGTATACATACTAAGCCATTCCCCATACTAATCAAGCTCCCAGTCAGAAAACTCTGAAACAAAACTGCCAAATCTGCTCAAATAATGCTGCAGGGCTATTCATTGCCAGGCCTTTAAACTGACCTCAGGTCACAACTAGTCTCAGTCTATAAACTCATGAGACCAGAGTGCCCTTCCCTGGGTAATATTTTCCAACTCTACACACCTGATCAACCTATTTGCTCAACAGGAAAATTGTTACTATCCACTACAAAGTCAAGCAATGCCTCTGGGGACTCTATACTCCCAAGATCTGGCACTCAGTTCCATATTTTATTACAGCACTGCAAAACACCAAAGACCTTCACAAGCTTATAAAAGAATGGCTCCTCACTGGAGCTTCAGCAGTGGTTATTCAGCCTGGAGAAGATCATTCCTCTTGTACCCTTCCCTCTTAGATGGTCTTCTAAAATACTCCATAGCTGTACTCCTGCAATAAATTTCCCTAGGCATCTACCCATTTATATGTAGCCTACAGCTGGTCTCCCACCACTTCTTCCTTTAAGTATGAAGCTCTAATCTCTGGTGTTATTGGCTCACTGTAATGGTCTAAACAAGTTCATGCTCAAAACTTTAGAATTCCATGCTTCATGATCCAAACCCAACATTAACTTTTGTAAGTGGATTAGGGTATTCAAGATCTTCTGAAGTGACTGAAGTCCCTGATGACTAGTGCTCCCAAACTATTGCAGTATTTGCTAGTTAGTAGAGTGTTTAGGTATACCTCCCATGCACACAGACATTACCACACACTCAGTTGCACTTCTGCAGACATCGGACCCATTCAGTCGCATACATACTCATGCGATGCAAATACTTAATTACAATATTCTAGGACTAACATGAACACAGACTTGAGGGGAAAAACATTTAAAACAGTCATGTATAAAACTTTCCCACACATACCAACTGAAAAAATGACATGCATTACTATTGCTGCCAATAATGATGTAGTATGTAAATAAATTTAAGCATACTGGGACCAATTAAAAAGGTTGGTAGGAGAAGTCAGTCTATATAAAATGGGTATGAAACTGACCAAATGCTAACCACTTCTGCATCATATCTGCTCAATGAGTAAAAAGAGCCAGTACTGACTACCTGGGCCTTGCACTAATACCTGTTGCACATCCCAGCCATGGTGGGTGTGTGCAAAGGGTTTGTGAATTAAATAGGAACAATTCTCAACAGTAGTTCAAAAATCTCCAGGTGCACATCTCCTTACCAAACCTGAACAAAAATCAGATGGTTTAGGAAAATTTTTACTTGGGAAAGACTGTTTGGTTACCCAAACAAGTGTTCAGCAGAGTACAGTGGACAATGGAAAGGAGATGTTAATACCCTGGAATATTGTATCCTTTGGAGATGCACATTAACAGTGATGCAGATGTCATGCTTTAAATCAGTTAAAGCATGTGTTACCACTCTGCAGCCAATTAGCTGCACTTTTCTTCATTCATCAGGCTTCAGACCTAGCTTAGCCTCACATGGACTTAACATGACCAAGTTATTGGGCCACGGAGGAGGAGGACACTGCTGCAGCACCATACTGCCCTGCTGCAGCACCATACTGCCCAACCCATAACACCCTGCTCAGCTTTGCAGTGGCTACCTCTGGGAGGAGTAGGCCCATTTCCACACCTGCAACCCTCCCATACAAGCTATACACTGCAAACAGTTTACAGCTCTTAACAGTTATTGCAGCAAGCCTAGGCTGACTCTTCCCCTCATGTTGGGCACACTGACAACTGCCACTCATTTCTTAGCCACTAAACATGGGTTTGTCTGGTATAGTAGGGGCTTCCTACCTGTGCCATGGGTCTTTAATTTGCAATTTTTATAAAACATTGTGTCCTGTTTTGAAAAAGTTTAGTAAAGAATGGGAGAATTCCTTTCTGTTTAGGATAGAAGTGCTGCATATCCACAATTTACATTCTCAGAGCAAAAGCGCACAATTAGGATGGTGCATCAGTTTCTGCATCAATGCTTTGCTATGTCAAAGAAATGTGCACTTAACATGTCTGCAAGTCCCATTACATCTCTCCTATCATGCCCTTTTGAATCAACTGCCATAGTTGGCACAAAAGGTGATGCCTTGTATAGAACCCCCCCCCCCCCCAGTAATTCAAGACATCCAGAGCTGAGGATAAATAGTCTCACAGCAAGTCTTGAAATCATTTCACAGCTGCAATTTGATCTGCCAGTTATACTGCTTGCAGCTGCAAGGACCAATTGGCAGTTTTACCACATGACAAATTGAGCACATCCATGTGCTATTTAAGCAGCCACTTTAAATGGTAAAAGACGGACTTGCAGGGACTGAATGATATCTACAGTGCTGACCATGTCCACAGTAGCTTGTAACCAGAACCACCCCTTTTGTCCCATCGCTAATCAGGTCTACAGCAGCTTGTAACCAGAACCGCCCCTTTTGTCCCATCCTAAATGGATTTTAACTGCACATCAGCAACCCACTGAATCTACCATAGTTGCATATTGCTGCATTACGCAGCTACATTCTGCTCAGTTGAGCAAAACTGCTTTGGGTTCAACATGGCCAACAGCTGCTACTATCTAGAGAAAAACTAGAGATTCTCTGAATGTACAATGGAACTTCCCTACTAGCAAGCACATCTGGGATTCATTGGTGCCCAATTTATATAGGCTACACCCACATCCCCCCACTAGCGTGTACAACACTGCTGTGGCAAGCAGCAAGATTTTAATTGCTGCTTCATTAAAGTAGTGATGTTTTAAGAATTACTTTTGCTTAGTATAAAATGCCTGTAAAAAGCAAAAAAGTCCCAGTTCTCATGTAGAAATCAAATTCACAGATCCCAGTATATGGCCCATCACCACTTAAAACAGAAAATGGTTGGTTAAGGTAGCATGAGGATTCCCTCAGACAAGTCATACATTTTGGTTCTGCCTCCTAGCTAGTTATTCCAGCTCCAAGATTGATATTTCTGTAGAAGCAATGATGTGGCAGCACCCAATTGGACTGCTGTGCGAATTTCTATTGGGGAGATGTCCAATATTGCTGCTGCAGAATTTATGATCAGTCTTGATATGAAAGCTAGTGGGATGCCTTAGGCTGATTGTGACAAGCACAAACTAATGCCCATCATGTCCAGGCCAAGTTGAGGGCAGTGGGCACAATATAGTATTCATTTTGCATTATATATGTGGTTTTGCTAATATTCAGTGCTTATGTTGATCTCCAAAGTCATTCATAAAATCATCATATTTATCTAGTGTACCCAGATGGTCAATGTGTGAATGTAGTTGCATCAGAAGATAACCATAGAGAAAGGACGTGTACAAGTATAAATTTTCATGTTTATGGTTGGAAACAAGATTTAGTTGTAAGCTTAGTTTGTGCCCCTCAATTCTAAGTGCCCCTCAAACCACTACACAGTAAACAAATTTTTCCTGTGAGAGTTTTGTTCCCCCTACCATCAGCCTGTGTTTTCCACTTTTGTTCTTAGTAAAATGTGCATTTTAGGAATATACAAGAGTTGCTGAGATGGTAATCTGAAAATATGCCCATGAATTCATTAAAAGTTCTGGCTTAACTAGAAAGGCCCTTCTCCCATGACATGCCAGTTTGAGATTCAGAAACTGGATCCCTGACAAGTTAGGACCACGTTCAGTTAAATGTTCCAGGATTGTAATTAACTACAATTGATTATCATACTAACCTGGTGCTCATACAGGCAGTGGCATTCAGTTAAATGTTCCAGGATTGTAATCATCATACTAACCTGGTGCTCATACAGGCAGTGGCATTCCCCCTGGTCACTTTCAACAGCCACCCCTGGACCTTTTTCTACCCACCATTTCCTTGCACCTCTGATTTAGAGTCATTACAGCACGTTAATCTTAGGCTCTGGGGGTCTAGCATATCCCCCCACGATCACCATTACAATGCTAGTGCTGTCACAGAACTTTAAAGACTCATCCATGGTGGCCTAGTGGTCCCCCCATACCACATTTCCTGTCTGGTGGTTCCCCCACCCATGATCTCCAGATTAGAACTAGTGCCATTTTAGCACTTTAAATGTAATCCCTGCTGTACAGTTTACCCCATCCAATTCTCATTAATATGCCCTTACCAAACTATTTCTTGGAACTCAGCCATGTAGATGCCTTCCTGGAGGCAGTTCTGCAGATACAGCACAAAGCTAATTGGCACGCACCTCTCCCCATGAATGCCTCATTAGTATTCAACATGGCTGCAGGGCCAGCCCTTCGCAGTGTTGCATTATCTTCATGTTGAAGGACTATACATCATGTATGTATGGTTGCTGAAGCAGAGAAAGGTACTATGATGTTCAATGTCACAGTACCTTCAAAACGTCAGCCCATTTGGTAGGTTTGAAGACAGTGCATTCTGGTTTGAATGCCCACTTGCCTTTTAAGGTATGGGCCAAAATAAAGTTAATCCTGCCTGCATTGCAAAATATGTAAATTAGGTTAGAATACATCTAGCCATTTCAGACTTTCTGAAGTTAAATTTTATATTATGACCATACGATCCACATTTCTGCAGGTGGCAAGCACCCCCCCCCCCCAATCACATTATGGTGGGGATTGGAAATTTGCTCTTTCCCCAATGCAGTGTGATTCAAGAGTTGGCACACAATTAGGTGTGTGTGTGGGGGGGGGGGGCTGGGGGGTCAGGTGGATTTGCTCCTGTCACAGTCAAGACTTTCCCAGTGAACAAAATGTCAATAAGGCAGTGAAGTTTTAGTATTAGAGAATGTGAGCATGTAAAAAAAAAAAACAAGACAGTATTACACCTTTAAATTGGTTACCACCGGAATAATGGACCACAATTAATAGATCTTACCTTTCTTGACTTTGTACTTTTCTAACAGTTCTTTGCAGCTTCTTGCTACATATGTCTGCTGGCATTTCCCTTCCTTGCCATTTGCAAATAGATCACCTGCAGAGTCATCACAGCAGCCCATAACACTCTCAAGCAGGACACTTTTTTGAATTCTCAGGTTGCAAATAGGATCATCTGTTGGGAAACAATTAGCAACGTTCAATAAAACATCACACAAAGTAGGCTACACACCAAGTCAAGGCACCACTTCTGAAGGTGAGAAGTTTGGTATAAAGCATGGCAGACGTGGGCAGTGTCTTACAAAAAGTACTTTTCCTTTTTACCCTTAACCATTACGATAGTATTATCCCACTTATTCTAGACCAGTACGAAGATTCACATTCACAAATAGTGGTTTGCCTTGATGCCTGTCTATGAAATAAGGCACCACCCCTGAACATTTGTTGACATGCCCCTTCAACTGTGGGGTTGTACTACATCCAAAAATTGAATATACTGCACATCAAAACAAAGGGATGCAAACTTATCAGATGGCGCCTTTGGTTTTCCTGTCATTGCAACAGCTTGTGATACTAGGTCGTTGGCTGTAGTCTCACCATTTTTATTTAGAAAAACCACTTTCGAAACATTACCACTCTGACCCCACAAACCTGTCAGCCATCAGCCCCATCCTATCCAATTGGCCCATTTGTTCCCTATCACTAGGGAGAGTCTACCAATAAGAGACAGCTACTGAGAGTGCTTCAAGCCCTACTGTCTCCCTTGGCACCAGACTTGGAGCCACAGAATGACATGCAATTGCTAGTCTGTGCTGGTCATTCCTTGCTTCCACTATGGACACTCTGCAAGCAGTGCCACTAGTCTCAAGTACAGAAAGTGGTTTCCTTGACTGACAAATTACACTTAGTGTGCTCCCACATGGCTACCACCACCTCCTGGAAGTGGCATATGCCACTTGGTTGCAAATTGTAAACAATGAAGTGCCACTAGTCAAAATATCAAACACATGGCTTGCATGATTCCAGTGTCAGCCACGTCTTACAGCTAGCAATATATTTTGGTATTATACAAGTCCTGGTTTGAGTCAAGTCGACACAAGATCACAATTAACCTGCTACTGCATAATTTAATGCAGTACGAGTTTAATTTTACTATAATCAGAGTAGCCAAGGCACTGTGAAGAAAGACAATAAATGGTCAGAGGAGATGTCAGCAACATGTCACAATTAGAACTAAAATAATGCTAACAAAGGCAGTAATGTAAAAAGGATAAAGTGTGGTTATGTGGCAAGGTCCAATAAACCTGCAGGATCAGTGCAGTAACAACTATATGGGCATGGCAAGCTAGTGAGACTTCAGAAGTTGTATTCCTGGCTCAAGAAGCAAGGGCCATGCATTTGTACCATGGATTTCCTCACTGTAATCCCATTGCCCCTTTGGTATGAGCAGTGGAAGATTAAGTGCAACTCAGGCCCCATGGCCCGATCTGTTCAGACCATTGTTCTCCCATGCATATTTAGGACCATGCATAAATTCATCTGTATTTTTGAACATTTTTTCCACTAAGCTGCGAGAAGAATTCAATGACAGATACTCATTTTAGGACATTTCAGCCATAAAAGGACACTCAAACTGCTGTGACCATAACCCAAATCCTTCTGTATTCAGCTATGGTCACTGTACTGACTGGACAGCTTTCTGACTATTAAAATGGCCAAAACAAAGATATTCCAATTTGCTTTACATATACATCACTAGTCCTGCAAAGACAAAGCTCAACAGGGTCAGTCATTTTTATCCAGACATCCCCAAATTAGCTACATTGACTGAATTCTTGTCCGATGTCTGGGTAAAAACAATGTAACATTTCAGGCCACCATTGTAAAGTACTGTCTTACTGCATGCACATCCTGCAAAGCCCGATGACAGTTCCAAAAAGGATGAACAAGATCATAAAGACAGTTAAGACTGTACAAGCCTTATGAAGGGCTCGATTACATGAACTAAATCACCAGCTTCACACCATTCTGCCTAAAATAGTGTAGTCAGTAGCTGTAGCTCAGCCCAGTTCAGGTTTGCTGTCTCTGGGGCCTGGTTGTTTGCAGTGTTTGTTCTGAGCACATGTTCCAGGCCATCTTGGCTTAGCAGAATCCTTTCACTTTAAAGACTGGCTACTCTAGGGCTTCTGGAGTAAGCACTTATTGGTTCTTTTGAGCTTTAAGTTGTTTAAGTTGTACCTTCTGGAATTTAAGCCCTACCGTCGAGGGGATTTCTCTATACACACTGAGCTAAGTGGAGGGGCACTGACCACAACTCGTGATATACAGTAAATATCCTTTTTTGCTCATTTTTACTAATTAGTGTATTCTAGCCATTTATAGTGCTTGGTCTGCAGAGTACTTTGTACTGTATTATTGCAATATTATTGCAATAAACTAATCTGCATGGTTGTACTAAACTTGTTTGCTTTACAGTGCCTGTAAAATCACGTTTGTTACAGTCACACTGTTTGTAAAGCTTTAGCTAGTTTCACTGTGAAAGTTAAATGGAAATTTTCTCTAGTTGTTCTGACTTCCTGCCAAGGAGTGTATAACCGGTTTGCAGTTAAAACAAGTCTCCTTGCTCCTTTATCGGTTTAAAACTTTTAGTGGCTCATTGCTGTTCTGCTGTGAAACATTTTCTGCCTAAAATAGTGTAGCTATTAGCTGTAGCATAGTTTCCCACCCTTCCTTTTATTGCCTTTATACTTCGTGGCTTTGCAGTTGCCCACCCCTACTGTAAATTTGATCTGTGACACTGTCATGTCATTAGCTCATTCTACCAAATACAGAACATTTGAGAAGGCCAACCCCCTTAGTTTAACCTTGAATTATCTTCTGTTCCTTTCTCCCTACTTTATTCAGCTGCTTGCTGCTATTTGTGTTCAACTCTTACTTCATCTTGTTTTTTTCTGCTAAAGTGTTAAATTGCATCTTCCCTGCTGCATTAATTACTTTAACCCATTTAAATTTTAAGTGTTATTCTAAGCCTCTGTTTCGGTTTAAGCACTTGGGCTTTAGGCCTACCCCTTAGCTCTCCCTGGCTTCTCTTTTGCAGATTGACAAGTATGGATGGACAGTTTAGGATTTCTCCTGCCAGCCTGGTTTGATATGGGTATCCAGAGTGTAGCAGCTGCCTCATGTACAGACAACCAATCTACCACCACCTAGGAACACAATTTGAGAGAGATGCAATTACATAGAGAAGCTAGTCTACTCTCCCCACAAGCCAGTACATATGGCACAGGGACGCATAGTCCATACTAGTCTCGCAATTACCAAGACCTAACCATAAACCAAAACATATATTAGGCATAGGAGACTCATTTGAGAGAGACAGACCTGCCTCTCACCAGGCTGTACAAGGAGAAAGTTATTTAGTCAGGTGCCAGAATCTACCACATCACACATGCACTCAAGTCTCACGGTTATGACTGTCAGTCCATGTTGGGGTGAATGACTATGTATACCTTCCTGGACTATATGAAGAGAAACACGACTGAACTCCCTGAATGTACGAGTCCCAGGCAGGTATATCCCTAGCCTTAAGCAGCATTCTACCATCACCCAGAATGATGCCTTGATACAAAAAGTGACTATTTTCTGTTGTCGTCCCAGGGGAATCTAGTACCAGACAGCCTGGGAAAATGTGACAGACCATGATGCTTTGATAGAGATGGCCTGCATCTGTCTCACTTGGACTTCAGGCTTCTGGCAAAGGCCCTTGCCTCTCCCAGTGTAGTTTTAGGAAAAGTCATAAGGTCAATACTAACAAAAATTAACAAAATGCAAGTTAAAGGTCTAAACATGAAACTGCACTCATCATTGAAAGCATTCTTTACTCTGGAAGATGAAGACATCTGCAGTCACAGAAACCTGGTTCTAAGCTGTGGAAACATCCTATCATTCAGACCCCAAATTGTAGGCGGCAAAGCCAAAGTAGGTGGAGTTTTCAATAAAGCCATACATACAGGCTGGTCAAAAGTATGATGCACAGGAGACAACTAAGTACAGTTAACCACTGACAAGACCACTTTTCAAATTATGGCTAGCTACAGGCCCCCAAATTTGACTCAAAGATGCCCACTCCACCTATCTGGACCTCTTCAAATATTATCAAGAAGCAACTTTACCTTGATCCTGGGCGACAAATTACCCAACCAGACTGGAAAAACTAGTTATGCCAGAATACAAGTGTCCAGAGATTCCTCAATTTTATCAATGCAAATTTCTAGCTAGTCAATACATTCACAAGAGGTATTATCTTGTATTTTATTAAACATGAGTAACTGCTGCAGCACCCCTAGAGTATCATCCTCCCTGCTAAGATGTGACCATAGAGGTCACTTTCAAGCTCCCCGACCCCTCTAGCTAGGATCAACAATTTTACCATCCTTCAGGAGGTTGTAAACAGCTTTACAGCCCCCTCCCCTACTGTAGGAATTGGCACCAATGTTCAAATATACACCCAAGTACTATACGAGCATTTATACAGATGCAATCAGGAATACCCTACAGGACAAAATTATCCTCTGCAAGAAGAGTAAGCCTGTCTGGTGGACATCTGCAATAAACTATATAAAAAAGGGAAAAAAAAAGCTGTCAAGAACCAAAAAGCAGGTGCAATCTCTCCATACCCTGAATAAACAAATAAGAGCTCTAGTGAAATCCCATAAAGCTAAGAGTCCAAATTGGCCACATCTATTAAATATAAGGCCTTCTTTACATGTCTGAAACCTCAAAAGGAAGCACCCAGATCTGTTCAGAACTGGTGGTCAAGGACACCACATACACAAATGCTACAGATATAGCCAATCTACTGGCTGAAGATTCAGCAAAAATTTCTCCCCTCTGCCCCAATCAGTAAATCAGAACATCCCCAGTACCTGCCCCCCACCCCTTATCTCTAGGGAACAGGTAATCACTGCCCTCTCAAAGGCAAAAAATAACCACCTCCATGGGAAACATCTCTGGTTGCTTCCTACATGAACTCATTCATGAACTTGCAACACTATTAGGCACCCTATTCAACCAAATCCTGAGCACTGGCTTTGTCCTAGCTGAGGACAGCCACTGTCACCACTTTACACAAAGGTGGGGCATCCACCAATCTAGGAAATTATAGACCCATCAGCCTAGCTAGCCCGATATGCAAGGCCATGGAACATATGGACCTCATTAACAGACATTGGCAACCTCCAAACACTTGACCCCACAGTTTGGCTTTGTCAAGGGGAGGTAGTCTTAAATCTGGTCAACTTGAGACATGGATGAGGTGAAGATAGGGCACACCACCTACTACCTTGACCTGGCCAAAGCCTTTGACACTTCCCCACTCAGGCATAATGGACAACTCTCTCAACTAGGTATCAATGCATCTGTTACCCACCTAATCAAAATAGGGAAGTCATCTCAAGCAGTCTACCTGTAATGAGCAGCATACCCCAGGGATCGGTCTTGGAGCCTGTTATTTGGGATATACTCCCGAGGTGCAGCCCAAAACCAGAACACTATGGCTGACCAAGTCACAGTCAATTTCCCAAGTGATGTGGACATCCTCCAAGAGGGTCTCACCCAACAAGTGACTGACTGGTGCCAGAAACTTGGCCTCATGGGGAGACTGTTATGTGATGTGGAGATCAGTTGCAACATGGTGGTCAAGCTTTCTACATGGCCCACCTCACAATAAGGTGGTGGATAAGGGTCTCATCCAGGGACAACAATGTCGTAACATCCCTGTATTCTTCCCTTACAAGACCAATTATAGAGTACACCCCCCCTTTGGCATGTACCTTGCAAAGCACATGCAGCAGCTGGAAAGACCACAGGTTCCCTCACCAAGATAATCCAGGGCTTCAAACATCTACTCTACAGATATACCATGGCCCAGAAAGAAGCATCTCAAAGATTACATACTTGCCACTCAGCTGGTTAAAATAGAATTCACAATAGTAAAAATACTGCATTGCATGCTGTAATCTGCATTTAGAAAAGCAGCAGAATATGAAACGTGTCCAAAGAGAACAGAGAACCAAGGGAATAAGAGAAGATACAAGAGCAAACCTAATGTGTAAACCATTAAGCTAAAATACTTGGTACATTGATAGAGACAAAGTTGGGTGCTTAAGAGCCAAGTTTACATGACACAGTTAAATTATGCAAAAGTATCTACAACAAAAGAACTCTAAAACTGCACTTGGATAAATAATGAAGAAATTGTACAAAGTAGCTTCAGAAGACCAAAAGTGTAGTGGATAGCAGTTTAGACTAGCATCAGGAAGAGTATAAAATGAAAATTGGTCAATAGTAAAGGCAAATTATGAGTGAAAATGTGTATCCTAGCTAGATCAAAATGAGAAAATGACAAAGATGTACAAAAGGTGTAGAAAGTTCTTAGGCAGTGGAGAGATGGGTAGAAGCCCCCCCCCCCCCCACCCAACCAAGAGTACAGAGTACACCACAGATCAGTAAGAGAAAAAAAAACTGAAGCCAAATTCCTAAGAGTCAGAAAGGACATTTGCTTTCATAGTTTATCCTTGGGGTTTCTGATTGCAATGGTGACCTTTACTACAGAAGCAAACCTCTGTGGTGGTAGTCTTCTGGCAGGTTTAGAGACTCCAACCTTATGCATTGTGTAGGGATATAGCACAATACATTAGTTCGCTGGCTGGACATATAATTGAGTAGAGGATAAGCAAGTCAGTCATTTTTGGCTTGTGAATGTATTGCCTTAAGGCATGGCAATGGTGAAGTCAGTTTGTGAGGTTGGCTGTAAACTGTGTAGCATTGTTACAGGAATTAACATTAATACTGAGAGTTACACGATTATGTCTAAATGACTGTTAATAACCCAAGCCTACTGGTTTTCAATGGATAACATGGTGTTCTTAAATGCCAGCAGAGAGTTGCATTACCATTCACATAATGTAGAAATGAACATCTGCATATTGGATGTTGTACATCAAATGCACTTTCATATTGGTAGCAGAGATGTTAAGACCACTGTTTGGGCCCCGATTCAACTTGAGAGATATAGCTTCATTTCACTGAAGAGTGTATACTTGGGTCAGAAAAACTGAGCTATAATCACATTTGAGAGAACAGCATAGCACAAGGAATACTGAAGGGCTTGGAAAAGACTAAAACATACTGATATAACCGTCAAAGTTTACTGCAGATGTAGAAGGCCACCAGAATAGCTTGTTCACTAGTAAGGCTAGGATGGGCAAAAGATAGAAAGCTGATGGTACAGTGCTAGGTGCAGGATGACTATTTGATTGGTAGAAGGGTTCAGCTTCAGAAAACTTCATGTTCAAAATTTGCTATTTATACATGGACAAATTAATAAGGCTCAGATGGGATTTCCTGCTATGGCCAAGAAATACTGTGCATGTAGGGTATAGAACAATTTGCCGACTTATGTGCTGAACAATTTTAGTATGAAAAGCATAAATAGGTCCAGTGTTAACACAAGATGTACAGTACAAAAACATGGTTTCAGCCACAAAAATAAATAGCTAAAAACGTATAGTTAGCACCGATGCCTTACAGCTGTGCATCTTGAATGGGGCACTGTTGAAGGTCTATGGCTTTTGATAAGGTTCTTCGTTCACCCAAGCAGTTCATCACTCCACTTGTGATCACCCTGGTCAGTGTACTACCCTGCTTAAACAGATTTAAATAAAATGTCTTACGTGTTTGAGTGTTCTCTGCAACAGAGTCACTTTCCAGGATTAGTTTCTCTGCCCTTTGTGCCTTCCTTGCCAGGATAATCTCCAGACCTCCCTTAACCCTGAAAAGGATCGCTTATCGGAATGAAAATAAATGCATGAATAAAATAGGCAAGTTACAGAAACAGTACCAGAAACTGTCAAGGAATATGATTAAACCTCAGTTACAAAGAAGCTCTCTTCATTGACATGGGTTACAAATCAGACTGGTTACGTACCATCGAATGTGAGGTTCTGGTGCAAGACATCCAAAGACCATCCTATGTTGGACAAGAAACATTTAAATATTTCTGCCAGTCTGGCCCCTTATATCCCCCCTCCCCCAATCAGGTTTGCTTTTCCTATTCCAATACTTCCAGTTGTGGTTTTTGCAAAAAATGTAGGTTCATCAATTAATCCTCAGTTTAACACTAATGTAGTTTTGTGAGAAGGGGAAGGTTCAGCTGCATTTCAAAAAAAGTGGTTTAGGCAGCTGCCTCTGGTTCTTTAATGCATTTACATTGCCAGATGGATTTATGACCATGTTTTAGATATTAGGAAAAATTACCATAAGGGCACTAGCCAACATGTTTTTGTAAAAAAAAAATGGTGTACTTGACTGAATGCTGACTGCTTTACTGGAGATTATAAAGTTTGGTTAAAGGTAAGCAGTTGGCAGATTAGACTGAGGGCAGACAGAGCCCCAGGTATTGGCTTGCATAAGAAATTCCTTAAGATTCCAAGAGCAGGACAAGTTATTTCTTACAGAAGTGCAATTCAATGAAAGTGTAATGCTTATAATTGTGCTATACATACAGTTAATCTACATTTCGCATGGTTTTCTGTGCATTTTTGATTGAGGTTTGTGTCAGGTATAACTAATTTGTTTCCAGTTAAAAAGCATTCTCGTAGAGTCTCCTTGATCCGTTTAAAACTTTAGTGGCTACAGCTTGCTGTAATAGTTTCCCCCCTATTGTAGTCTTGTTCTTGTACTTGGTGACTTTGCACTTGCCCACCCATACTGTATATTTGATCTGGGACACTCCTCCCAGTCTAGTGTCAGCCAACCCACTTAGATTTTTAACTTTGAAATAATTTCTTCCAGCTTTCTCCTTTTCTACTTTACTTAAAAAAAAGTTTTGCTATATACAGACTGTGTAAGCTCCTCCCCAAGCCTGTGTTGGACAGAAGGCTTCTAGCTCATCAGTGGGACTGATAAGGCTGTTATCTACCACAAGATAGGTTTCTGGCCCAGATTTGTGGTTTATTGGCCTTTGGGCAATTTCTTTTCAACTTTCTGGCTTAAAAGCCTGTGTTTGTGCTAGTTTCCCCCCTTTCCTGCAACTAGTCTAGTCCAGATACAGATTTGCTGCGTTTAAGACTAAGCATCTTGAGCCCCACCCCCCCAAGCCCTTCTGTGTTGGAGGGAAGCCTAGTGCATCAGTAGGAGTGGCAAGTACTAGGTAGCCTGTCACAAAGTGGTTCCTGGCCCAGAAATTGTAGTTTGGCAGTTTTTCCATCTCCATCTCTCAACTTTCCAGTTGTTTGCTCTCGTTTCCCACCTTTCCTGTAACTAGTCTAGTCCAGATACAGACTTGCTGTATCCAGGACTGTTTGCAATCTTGTGCTGTGCCAGAGCCTGCTCTTCAATTTTTCCCTTAGATCTATTAGTTCTTGCCTCTCCTGCACTTATACTAGCTTATTAGTCTAGCATTTTACCAGACCTTGTAGCAATTTTTGTAGCACACAAGTGCTACCAGCACTAAATGTTCTACAAGGAAACAGATCTAGTACTTTATGACCACCCTGCCAAGCAGGTCTAAAGGTCAGTTTCCTGTTTTCTCCTATTAACCTGGTGAACTTGGGCATCCTAAGGCAATGTAGCAACTGCCTCATACACTGACTACCCTCTCATCTTACCTTCCAACACTCAGACTTGCAAGAGATGCACTTTTATATTCAAATTGGAAGCCACGCACTCTCCAGCCAAGACTGGAATAGCTGGTCAAGAGAAGGTCACCACTTGCACCACACCATATGGAACACAAGCCTCCAGAACACACCAGCACTGCCTTCACATAAAAACAAACTACACCCACCTTTGCAGAAGCTCTCAAAATCTACCCAAGCAGCAGAGCCCTCCAAGGCAGAAATGCACTCCATCACCACAACACTAATGAGACAAATCTCCTGAACAATGTGCCACTCAAACCCCCAAGGCAAAACAGCATGCAAAACACACTAGTCATAGGTGACTCTATAGTGAGGCACACTGCTGTCCCACTCACTAGGTTGAATAGGAGAAAGTCAGCTGCCAGGATCAGACAACACTCAGGTCACTCATCAGGTACATGACTCATTGTACACGTGAGAATGACCAGAGACATACCTCCCTAGACTACATGGAGACATGGAGCTTGATTATGTAGCCTAGGCAGGTATGACCCCAGCCCTATCAGAGCAGCATCCTACCATCATCCAGAATGATACCACAGTACAAGCAGAAATTTTTAAATCATTGGCCAACTTTCTGGTGTCACTAAGGGGATCCAGTATTTGTCTGCCTGGGATGACAGACCAATGCTTTGTCAGAGATGGCCTGCATCTGTCACCCCTGGGCTTCTGGATACTGGCCAAGGCTCTTGCCACCCCTAAAGTGCCTTTAAGTGGTGCCCCAAACACCAAAATTACCACCGCAACAGCTACAAAAGTCTAAGTCTCAAAATACACTCGCTCAAGGCACTCTTAAGACATTTGTGCTGTAACAAACCTGGTTCAAGGCAACAGAAAGCACCCCTGCACTACCAGGCTACAACTCATTCCACACCTTCCAAAGCTCCAAAGGCAGTGGTGTCTCCATATTCATAAAGCATGTGCACACCTCCAGACTGGTAGCCCAACACAACACATCATTGGGTAAGACTTCAGGTCATAGCTCGCTATAGGTCCCCAACCATGTCCCGAAACTCAGCACCCAGAAGAACATCAGGGTCCAACCTAACACTCCTACTAGGTGACTTCAACTACCCCTCCATAAACTGGGTAAACTACTCTTGTACAAATACACTTTCCCAATGTATCCTGGAGTTAATTCCAAAATGTCCTGGACCAGCTTGTTCTTACCCCCACTAGAGGTAGCAACATCCTTGACCTGGTCATTACCAACATGGCCAACTGTTGCTCAATACCAATAGTCAGCTCCTCCCTGGTTAGATCTGACCACAAACAACCTTGGAAATCCCCCCCCCCCCAGCAAAGTTAACCACAAAAAAACTGGGTTACTAAAAAAGGTGGCTGCATGACTGTAGAATTATACACCAATGCACTGTATTAACAGGCACACAAATGCATGGATCTTGCCATACCAAAAAAAAAAAAAAAAAAAAGAAGCCAATCTGGTGGTCCCCTGCCATAAACATTCTACAACAGAAGGAGGAAACTGATGTGTAATAAGGTGAAGTCCAAGATGGGAAAAACTCCCTTATCTGCCTCAACAAAAAGTTGAGATCACTCATCAAATCCTCAAGTTAGGTATGAAAACAGAACTGCAGCAGATACTATCACAAAGCCTTCTATAGTTATGTAAATCTCCACAGCAATACCCAGATTTGCTCTGAGCTACTGCACAATGATATCTCCTATACAAAGCCAGATATTGCCAGTATACTGGCAGACAGCTTCAGTGCCAACTTTAACCACCCCCCCCCCAAAGGGGCCAATCACAATACTAGTAGATTGCCAGGCACAAAGTATTCCTGCTGCACAGACAGCACTGTCCAGGTCCAAGAATACAACTTCTATGGGACCTGACAATATCCCTAGTTGTGTTCTACATGAACTAGTGAACTGGCACCTCACCTATGTGCTCTGTTCAATCACAGCCTCACCATCCCTCTCCACAAAGGATGGACTACAGACCCTGGGAACTACTAAAGTCTGATATGCAAAACTATGGAACACATCATGGTCCCAACAAGGATATAGGGATCTCCAAACTCTGGCTAACACACAGTTTGGTTTTGTGAAGGGTAGATCATGCCTGTTCAACTTGGTTGACATCAGAATCAATCACCAGAGCTGTGGATGAAGGCAAGGTGGTTCATACAGCCTACTTTGAACTGGCCAAGGCTTTTGATACAATTCCCCACTCAGGAATCAACTCACTAAGCTTGGCATCAACCCGTACATCACTAGGTGGGTTGCAAACTGGCTCAGATAGAACCCACACAGTGTGAAAGTAGCAGACTCGGACTGCTAATTTAGTCACAAGTAGAGTCCCACAGTTTGGTCCTGGGTCCTCTCCAATTTGGTATCTACTTCTCTGAAGTAGAAGCCAACATGAAGGGACTAGCTGACAAAGTTCAGATGACTGCAAGTTGGGAGCTATTAAAGTGATATTGACATCCTACAGAATGACCTCCCTGACCAACGACTGGTATCAGAACCATGGCCTTAAGCTCAATGCCAAAAAATGTCTAGTGATCCCTTCCAAGTTCCCATGAATTGTCACACTTGATGGTAGCCCACTGAACACAGAAGAGATCTGGGAACACAGGTCAACAGAAACTTCTTGATCACATTGCCACTGTGGTCAGGAAGTCCTATGTGGCACATCTCATTACTAAGTTTGGCATCCAGGAAGAGGTCATTGTCCCTCTATTCTCCCTACTCTTCCTCCATTTGGCCAATCAAGTACAATTCCCCATTTGGTATGTACCTCACTAGACACCTGCAACAACTAGAGAAAGCTGCAAAAGTACCTCACAGAGAGGATCCTAGGCCTTAAACACTTTGCCTACTTACAGGGAATCTCTGCTTTACTTACAAAGCCATGTCTGAACCAGCTCTGTTAGAAATGCTACATGTAAAGAAATCCCAATCCGTCCACACCACATGAGACATCAACCTCATTACCACAATACAGAATATGCTGGAGGGATGGGTTCATCACCCCAAGGATAACACCAGTGGCTCTACTTGAGAGGCACTGGGAACTACGGTCAGGTGGCACTGCCAGGGTAATCCTATGGCTGTGTTTGCATAATCCTATGGCTAGGCTTGTAAATAGCCTAGTACACACCTATGAACCTAAGAAAGGCTTAGGATTTAATGTTACTTGGAAGTTAAAAATAGTTAATTGTAGTAGTTTAGTCCAATTGAGAAACTAAAAATTCCCTTAATTTAAATCTTTCATTGGCTTTATCAATCACATGATGTGTGATGTTTTTAAATTCTTGTGGTGGTTCTACATGTTCTATTGAAGTTCGATCAGATTAAGTAGAACAAAAGCACTAAACTGTCCACAGCCTTGACACTGCTGCTTAGTTTTGTTTGGTTTGTTTTTGAATGCCACTTGCACTCTACTGTGCTACAGTAAAATTGTAATTGTGAAGTGTAAGAGATACTTGAGCAGATGTGCTGTTTTTTGTACTATTGGGTAATGATACAGTACTCACTTGGATGCCTGCTTTAGAATTCTCTCCTTTCTATGCCCTTTTTCAGTTATTTTCTCAGAAATGCATGATTAACTAAATCATTAGCCATCAGCTCACAATAAACATTAGATAAATAGTCAAACAAATTCCTCAGGATTTAATGGTGTAGGCACTGTGTAGAGCCTACATGGAATTTGTGCGCATGGCCATGGTTCCCCCTTGGCAGTGCACCATACATATTAACTGAGCACTGCAGAGGGACTGCCAAGAAAAAAAATGGATATTTAATCAGTGCAGGGAAAGATGTAATGGTTACCCACGGCTGCAGATGAGTACGAGACTCCCTGCAATGGTCCCCACTGCAGTAGCAATGCTGTGGGGTGTCAATTGTTGAATGTGTTAGTTATGATGTTTATTTCCCATTTTAAAATGTTTCTCCAAAAATGCATGTACAGAGTATAGCAATGCCAAGCTGTCCTCTGATAGTCAGACACCTGCCAGACATCTAAAAATATAAACCAGATGCAATTTAATTTTAAGCACATGTAACTGGGTTTAAGCGTTTGTGCAGTGTGGCACTCAGCACTGCCGATAGGTAGCTCAGTGGTATATGCAAAGGTATCCTCAATATCTACTATGTAGCTAAATGGGTAGAGTTATAGCTTTATGTTTAGTAGGTCCAGGGTTTGAATACATGGGGCAACATGTATTTTTGTTGTACACATTATGAAATTTTAAACTATGGCTCTGCTGCACTCTGCTCAACCGTACCAAAGCCTGCCAAGCACCACAAACAAAGTAACAGCTGGCAAGGTTTGTGCAGTGCTCAGCTCTGCTAAAACCACGCTTGTGCACATTTGTGCAGCTGGTTTGCCAAATGCCAAGGAACACGTTGCTTTTTTGAATGGTGCTCAGTGAAATGCACGGGTGGGAAATCAGCCTATATTTAGTGCAATAAGCAGGAATCTGCATAATTCTTTAGAGTCATATTATACATATGGGTAGCAGTGAAGGTGCATGCCTTTGGTATTCTGGAGTTCAGGGTCATGGTTGGGCTCCTTGTGAAAATCAATGGCTCTTCCGAGTGTAAGGTGGAGGCCTGGGACCAGTTGGCCAGTTACTGGTATCCCCTGCACAGGCAAGCAGTGTCACCAACATGATTACCTGAAAAGGTGAAAGAGGGGAACCTTAAGACACCCAGGTCCAAGAAGAGTGCAGGGAATGCCCCACAATTTTCTGCTCTTAACAAAATGCAAGCTGAATGTCTGCAAAACTGGCAAGCATATGGTGCACTTGAGTGCTCTCAGGAGAGCAGTGGGGAGTTTCATGCTGGGCACCTGGCTAGGTTACTTTGCAAGTGTGGTTGAGTACAGATGTATTAACTGTAGTGCAATAAGCAAAGAGTAAAGTATTAACTGCAATAAAGTCTGTAGTGCAATAAATGTGGAATTAGAGCTATACTGCAATAAATGAAATACCAACTGCAGTTTAATAAAAACATGAAACCATACCAATAACAGCAAAGAAAATGGTGTACATCAGGATTGTCTGTCAAATATTGCAGTAGAGCTGTATGCATAGTCTGTAAGGTAAGGTTGCTGCAGTCAAGTACAACACTAACTGCAGAATGCAAGTCTAATGGCTGCAACCTGTATTGGTTAATTCACAGTACGGTTCAAGGCTGTCTGTATGCCAATAATTGGTCACAATGCACAATCCACAGACATCAGGTAATGAAGGTCTATGGGTGAGGTTGCCCACTCCATGAGCTGATGGACTTCAGATATTTCAAACCACTAGTGTACATTGTTGATGCTGAAATAAAGCTTACTGTGTTATGCTTTTATTCCATGCGTGTGTGTTCCGTCACTGCAGTCTATTATAAAACTGTAGTAGTACTACCAAGTACTATTTTGGTTATAGGTGAGCTCTAGGCAAATATCAGTCAAGTAAAATCAGCAGTGACTCAGTAGCTCAGTTAGTTAAATGCACTGTAAATAATACAATTTGCCACGTGCAGTCCGGGATTCAAATCCAGTGGTATGTAGAATTACAGCAGCTGTCACAATGCTCAAATTTCTCTCCACAGGAACTGCAGGTAAATGGGTGAGATAGCCCATATTATGGGTAGATTTGTGTTCAGATGTCACAAAATTGCAAGAATGTGTTCCATCAGCTATGCTGAGTCAGAAATAAAGTGTAATGCCGGTATGGCTGTATACTTGGAATGTGTTAAAAGCTGCTGCAGTCAATACATTCTATGTAGATGTCTGCTGCAGTCACTACTATTGGGTAGTATTACCATGCCTGCCAACCAAGGCATGACAGCTGTTTAGGTCTGTACTGAACACATACAAGTCCCTGAAGTGTCACGATTTCACATACTATAATACTGCATAAACAGCATTAGTATTACCACAGAAATGATTACCTGGATTACAAAGCATTTCCAAATCTGCCCACAGAACACCTTGGTAGTTGTATATGTCCACCTGATGTGCAAGTCGTGTAGTGGTGTACCTGCAGTTTCTGCTTGGCCCATAGTGTCCCATGCAAATAGCTTGAGAGGTATGCAATTGCTACAGCAGCTATACGAGACTTGTAGGCACTGTACATAATAAAATAAACCTGTAAAGTAGATAAGCTGCAATGTTACTAATGGACTCTCCACCCCCATTGATTTAGTCATTGATTATGGTTCATCAACATGTTACATTAACTATTTTGGGAAATGTGTTTTATTATTGTTGTATTATGGTTGCATGGTAACATCTGGATATGCAATTGGGTTATTTCAAATTGTGCCATGCTGTTAGTAACAACTGGTAAGTAACTAACCTATACGTATTGGTATGGCTCAATTACCACAATACATGAAGGTAGGGCAGTTCTAGCTAATCTGCCTACCTGGTCTCAACTGGCTGTGGCACTGGGTCCCAGCATATCTGGGGCCCAGACTGGTAGTACAGGGGCAGCAGAGGGGGCACCATCTGCAGTGCTGGGTAGAACTGCCTCAGCGGACAGGGCCCAGCCTACCACTGGGAGTGGTGGCAGAGGGGCTGTTGTCACCCAGGATCAACTGCTGGCCATGGTGTGCAGGATTGTTCATTGTAGCTATGAATGCTGCCTGTGCTGGATTTGAGGACATGCTGGCCAAGCTGGTGGGGTAGTCTTACCCTGGTGCACAGCCACCTTCAGGGCAGTGAAGGAGCAGTGCTGGCAGTCCCATGGGTGAGAACGTGGGACACTGCTGCCATCTCGAGGCACATAGGACCGATTCCACAACACCGATTCCACAACACCCTCTCCAACCAAGGTGCTCACCCTCCCCCTTGCTTGCCCCATCCAAGGTTCTTACCCTTCCTCTTGCTTGCCCCCCATTTCACCACTTTCCTCCTATCACTCCCTTTATATTTTTAGCATGGAGCTGCATGGTGTGCAGTTTTGCTTAGATCAGCTAACTAGAGCTTTAATTATGAAGTCTTCATATCACAAATCTGGATTAAAAACAGGTGTTTTCATTAAAACACGATTGCCATTTACAGGCATTAGGCATGTCTCAGTGGACCTACAAACTGGAATTAAAAATGAATGGGGAAAATGAGAGTGTACCTTGGATCCTTGTGCAATACACCACTAGACAGCCAAAGACAATGATGTGAGGCCTGTGATAGCAGTGTGCCCTTTTATCAGCAACATATAGAAAGACAGCCATCAGGGCATCGATGGCAAAGTAAAATGTACAACTGGGACCCTAGTGAAGAAATACAGCCATATAAAGCCATGCACATATGGATGGATGCAGACAGTGTCAGCCTGTATGTCTGCACATATATCTTGCAAATAAAACTGCTGCAGCAGTGACTTAGTAGCTCAGTCTGTTAAATGCCTTGCATGCAGTACATTTTGCAACACAATCTTTGGTTCAAATCCAGTCCTGTGATGCAGTTAAATTACATTGAAGACAGTAATTTGTGACAGACGTGCAGTCTATCCACACAAGTTACTAATTTAACTAATATCCAGATTTGCAAGAAGGGACACTGTACATATTTAGACAGCATAACTATGTCCCCTACTACTCTGTTGAACAAATATACCTTAAAATCACATGTGACTGGACTGTAAAGGGTACCCTGAACCTGGCTCTACCACAATTACAAGTTTCATAGTTTAGTACTAGGCTATCTGCCCTGGGGCATTTATAAGCCTAGCCATAGTGATGTGGCTTTCGCCACTCCATGTAATGGTACGTGTACAGAATAGATTTAGAATACTGTGCCTAGTGACACAGTGAAGACCCCCTTACATAATAGAATGTTACTGTGCCTCTGTCTAGTAGTGACGCAGATGACCCCCAGGGTAAACCTACGATCCCCATCCACTCATCAAGATTTCTCTTGGAGTCAGTGAGGGGCTCTGCCTAACATGAACTGGGATTCTGTTCCTGAGTATGGGAAGCCCAATCTGTCCCTCCAGCAGGTCCTATTCATATTTGTGCTGAGGTTTAAATCTTTAGCTCTGGTGGTTGATGGATTTGGATTTTGAGGTGGAGCATGTCCATCAATTCCTGATTGGACATGGCCTTGTACGTCAGGCACAGATCACCTCTGAGTAGGCGGTATGCTACTGGAAAGCTGGAGTTGTAGTCTGGCAGCATATGACATATGTTGGAGACCCTTGATCCTCTTGGTGAGGTACTTTTTGGGTCTCTCCAGCTGTTGCAAGTGCCAGGTGAGGTACATACCAAATGGGCATTGTACTCAATCATGGGCCTGATAAGGGAGGAGTATAGGGGTACAATGACCTCCTTTGATCTGGATGTGAATCCCTTCATAAGGTTGGCAAGGTAGAAACTCTAACCACTTTGGCAACATGGGTGTCAAATGAGGTCACCAACAACTTGGGTCCCCAGGTCTCAGATTATTTTTTCCGTACACAGTGGGTTACTGTCTATGTGATAATTTGTAGGTACTTTGTTTTTCCCAAAGGGGATGACTATACATGTTTTTCCACAAAAAGCACAAAGTGAAGAGCAGGAACACGATGAGAGATAGCTTAAAATGAATCACTGATTTTATTAAATCCAAATAAAATGTAAGCGCTTTCGGCCAGAGCAATCTCCAGCCTTCTTCAGACAAACAGCATAAGAGTGTATGGCAAAACCTTATATAATATTATAAAATTTGCTGTACCAATTAACATGAAGTGCATTTCCTAAATACACTGTTACCATAGGAACATTAAAGCGGAAATGCATTTACTAAAGACAGTTTTTTTAAAAATGTGCTTTTTATGTCCACTATACAGTTAATGAAACATTAAGCCCAATCTTAGACCATTACATGGATATACCATATATTAATTAATATATTAATTAGCACAGCAAATGTTATAATATTATATAAGGTTTTGCCATACACTCTTATGCTGTTTGTCTGAAGAAGGCTGGAGATTGCTCTGGCCGAAAGCGCTTACATTTTATTTGGATTTAATAAAATCAGTGATTCATTTTAAGCTATCTCTCATCGTGTTCCTGCTCTTCACTTTTGTGCTTTTTATACATGTTTTTCCCAAAGGTGATGACTATACATGTTTTTGGCATTTAGTTTAAGGCCATGACTCCGGCACCAGTTGTCCGTTTCAGTGAGGCCTTTCTGTAGGATGTATGTGTCAGCTGGTGTATCTACTATGGCACCTAGTTTGCAGTCATCTGCAAACTTTGTCAGCCACAACCCTCCCATGTTTGCTTTCACATCCGAGAAATAAAATGCCGAACAAGAGGGGTCCCAGGACAGAGCCCTGTGGGACACCACTTGTGACTGGCTTTGAGTCTGACATGGCTCCAGCAATTTTGACTTTATGGGTTCTATCCTTTAGCCAGTTTTCAACCCATCTTGTGACATCTGAATTTACATTTAAGCTGTTGAGCTGGTCTATGATGCCTGGGTGGGGTAGTGTCGAAAGCTTTAGCCAAGTCCAGGTAGGCTGTATGGACTGCTTTACCCTCGTCAATGGCTCTAGTGACTGTTTCGAAAAAGTCAACCAGGTTAAAAAGGCAGGATCGGCCCTTTACAAACCCGAACTGGGTGGGATCAAGTGTCTGTAGGTCCACAATGTCTGTTTAGGAGTTCCATGATGATTCTTTCCATAGCTTTGCAGATCAGGCTGGTTAAGCTTATGGGGCAGTAGTTACCAGGGTCTGTAGAGGTGCCTCCTTTGTGGAGTGGGATCACTGTTGCTGTATTGCCAGTGTTCAGGTACATATCCTGTAGTAAGGCTAATAGCATTTGTGTGGGTTTAGCTCCTCTTGGAGTTCACATAGCACGCAACCCAGAATACCATCAGGTCCCATTGATGCTGTTATTAGCTTTGCTGAGGGCGGTTCTCACCTGGACATCTGAGATGACAGGGATGTTACATTCAGCTGGGATAATTATTTCTTCTTTTGGGGGTGAGGGAGGGGAGAAATTTGCACTGAACCTGTCTGCCAGAATGTTGGCAATGTGTGGGTTCAGTGTATTTTTTGTCATTGTGAACCAACTGAGCATATCTGAGGGTTTCTGCCCAGGTTTCTAACATAGCAGAAGGTCTTGTGGTTATCTTTAGTGTCCATAGTGATTTTTATCTCAAAGTTGGCCTTGGATGTTTTTATGAGAGAACGTAGCTTTCTACTAGTGCTGATCAGAATGGGATTTTCGTGCAGTAGCTTCCTTTTGTTATACAATTTGTTTACGGCTGGGGTCCACCAGACAGGACACCTGCCCTTGGTGGAGATGGTCTTGGTTTTATTTAGGATTGCATGATCCATGCATTCTTGGAGATGTCCGTAGAAAGCATTTGTGAAGGATTCAGCATTGTGGGATGTGGTTTCCACTGGCCCAGTGGGCTTAAAGGATACCATCTCAGTCTTAGGAAGTGTAAAGTCGGCTTTTGAGAAGTTTTTCATGGTAGTATTTTGTGTTAGGGGTGGAGGTGGGATATGTATATCCAGTGCGATTAGTTTGTGGTCAGATCTCACTAGTGAGGGGTATACTTCCGGTGTGGAGCACTTTGTCCCCATGTTTGTGATTATCAGGTCTAGTATATTATCTCCCCTTGTGGGAGAGGTGACTAGCTGTTCCATTGCATTTGAATTTATGAATTCCAGGAACCTTTGGGCTAGGGTGTTAGGGCTAGAATAATGCACCCAGTCTATGTTAGGGTAGTTGAAGTCTCCCAATATGATGGTGTTTGGTGAGACATTCATATCCTCCAATGTCTTCAGGAAGGAGGCATGGGGTCCCTGAGATTGGGAGGGTGGTCTGTAACATGCTACCAGTTGTATAGCAGTTTTGCCTATGGTTAGTTGCACCTGGATGGTCTCTGATGCTTCACGTGTTGCCACTAACCTGGAGGTGTGGGTGTCCTTGATGAATATGGACACTCCCCCTCCCTTTTTGGTTTGCCCCGAGTTTTGGGGCTGAAAACCATGATACAAGGTATAGCCTGGTAGTGCTGGGGTGCTCTCAGGAGCCTTGAACCAGGTTTGTTACTTCACAGACATCAATGTTCTCCATACTGAGGAGTGCTTCGAGAGCCTGCATCTTGAGATTTAGACTTCTGGCGTTGGGCAGCATTACCCTTAATTTTTTTCCATTTTTGTTTTCTAAGGAGGTGCGTTTGTCTTTTGAGCCTTGCCTAAAAAAGGTACTATGGGGGTGGCAAGATACAGCTAGTTTCCCTCCAGTGTTCACACCCCCCATATGTATTAGCTGCAGCAGCAGCCTGTAGCACACCCAGTTGTATGTAAAGGTAGCCGCTATGGACCTACCATACCTCCCAACCCTCTAGAATGAGGAATCTAGACAAATGGGGGGCAAAGGGCCAGAAAGGGACATGTTCTACAGTTTGCTCAAAGATACTGGATAGAACAGCTATTGTATTAGCATGCTTGTTCTGATGGTTATGAAGTTGGTGTGCATCTTCCATTACTGACTTCAACCCACAATGACTTGCCAGCAATTTATCAGATGACCACAATATCATGGGACACTAACCACAAAAGGCAAAACTGTGGCCATACAACAAATCAATAGACAGTTATACCTACCCACTGTGATGCTGTAGTCTCCACACCTCAGTAATGTTCATCTGAACAGTTAAGAGGAGCCTTACCTCAGTCTTTGCAACATTAATGGAAGAAAAGCTCGGAGTACTGCACTCCCATCAGGTATGCAATTGATTTCTCCATATAAAACAGGGTGCAGATGGGAGGATGGAGGTATGGGGAATAGGGATTACAGCAGTTGAGCCTTCCTACACCTATGGTACAGGGATGCCTCAACTGTCCCAGATTTCCATTCAAATTGTAACCTGGTCCCTCTTAATCCCTCCTACAATGAATGGCTTTTGTAGGAAAGCTAGTGAAAGTGACAATAAGGGTCTACATCCCTCTAATGTAGAATTGACAGAGGCGAATTACTGTACATGTCAAATAGTTGGCATACATCCCAGTTTGGTTGACAGCTATACCAAACATCCCCTTTGGCAAAAACAAAGTGCCCACAAATTACCACATAGGTGGTAATCCATTAAGTACAGAAGTAATTAGGGACCTGGGGACCCAAGTTGATAGCAATCTCTCATTTGACAACCACATGGCCAAAGTGGCTAGAAAAACATAGCCCACCTAATCATGAAGGGATTCACATCTAGATCAGGGGAGGTCATTGTGCCTCTTTACTCATCCCTCATCAGGCCCATAATTGAGTACAATGCCCCTTTTGGGATGTACCTTACCAGACACCTGCAGCAACTGGAAAGACCCCAAAAGTACCTCACCAAGAGGATCAAAGGGCTCAAACAGATCCCATATGCTGCCCGGTTAAAGAAACTCCAACTCTACTCCGTGGCATACTGCCTGTTCAGAGGCGATCTGTGCAGGATGTATAAAGCCATGTCCAACCCGGAATTAATGGACATGCTGCACCTCAGAAAATCCAAATCCCATCGAGCTACATGCTCGAGAGACTTGAGCCTCAGCACTGAAATAGGACATGCTGGTGGGACAGATTCTTAACCCAGAGGCTCCCTTCACTCTGGAATAAGATCCCAGACCAGGTTAGGCAGAGTCCCTCTGACTCTCTTCAAGAGGAATCTTGATGAGTGGATGGGAGATCGTAGGTTTACCCTGGGTATCACTTCTGTGTCACTGTTAGAGGCACAGTATACTAACCTCGAAAAAGGGCATAGCAAAATTAATTTAAAATGGGTGGCGAAAGCCAAACACACTGGGTAGGCTTATAAATGCCCTAGGGCAGATAGGTAGGCTATCAACCTCTTACAGCAAGAAATCTGGACAAAGCCATAATTAATGGAGGAACAAAGGCCCAAACTTGAATATTGCTCTTACAAACTAAGTTGATAGAATGACAAGCATTACAGCAGCACAACTGTGTTCCAAGGGGTATGATGTCAGAAACTTTCCTGACATCAACCCTCACTGATTTGCCAACAATTTTCCAGAAATCCACAATGGAGACAATACCCAAAAATATTAGGCAAAAAAGTTGACATTCTGCAAACAACTGTATAGTTGAGAGGTATGATGCCTACAGGGAACATACTACAGCAGGTTTCCATAGTTTTCTGTCATTATGGCACACTGGTGCGGGACTGTTCCCATATAGTGGTTGTAATAGCACACTGCTATTTGTCTGGCAGTGGCTGCAAGATACTGGTGGGATTTTGCCCATAGAGGACATCACACTAGACTGCAGTGCTGGGTGTAGGAACATGCAGCAGAATCGGTCACTGCCCACAGGGATATAACCCAGTATTGCTACTATCTTGGCGGTATCCAGTGTTGCCAGACTGGGGTATGAGAAGAGGGAGCAGTGGATAGTGCAGGCCATTATGGGTGTGCTGAATCTATACATGGTGAAGTCTATGCATCTGGTCCTCTGAGTTTCCCTTTTGTTGTCTTTCAGGAATCGTATACAGTCGACATGCCCCCTTAGATGCAGAGAATGAGAATAGTTTGACTAAGACAGCTTAATCAGATCTTGTCCAGGGGGAGGCATAACAGGGAACAGCAGGCAGCATTGTACAGAATGTTAATGAGACTGGCCAGCAGGACAGGACCCATGAGCAGGTCTGGCACCAGACCACAGATATGGTGAATGCTGCATGATGAAAAGCTGATGTTGCCAGGGATTGTGCTGCCAGCAGTGGAGGGCCTGCAGTGGCACCACTGCCAGAGCAATTCCTGGTGAATCTAGGAATACACGACAGCTCCCAGGCATCCATCACACCATACATTGAGGTGGGTGCCAGTGTCCACAGCAGGGGAGCATCCAGGTAAGCCTACAGTGTAATACTGTATTAGTCATTGTGACAGGCTTGCATACGTGTCAGGTCTATCAGCATTAGAGGCGTTTAGGTTTAAGCCATATTTCTCGACCTGAACACAAAAATCTGGACACAGACCCATGAAATGGGTACAAATCTGTACCCAGATTAACTAAAATTGCATATGCAGTTATGTAACCCTGCCCACACCATTGGAATTGTGGGATACCAACATTCAAAATGCAAACTGAACAGAAACAAAATAGGGGCCCAGATTCTGTATAAATGGTAACCATGTTTGAAATGTGCAGCAATGATGTTCACTGGGAAGATGAAGCTTAGGATTTTGTTTAGTGACTTGCAATATGAGAGTCATGTGGCAATATGTGGGGCATGTGGTAAGTGTAGGGCATTTAAAGGTAGGCAATTGTATAATTTCTCCATGCCCTACTAATCAATGGTGTAGCTACAGTTTGTGCCACCCTGGGATGAGTTTGCCACCCTTCTCTCCTCAAAATCAAGGTCGAATGGAGCCCCCCCCATACAGCCTTCCCCCTGCAGCCATTCCAATGAACATTCTGTACCCCCCCCCCCCCATTTACCATAAACACTAATATGCATACTGCTTTACTTCTACAATGATTTTGATTTCATTTTACAGCAGATATCTTAGTGTTTATGCTAAACAAAGCAATAGTCTCCCAATGAAAACAGACTTAGCATTAAAACTTCTGCCCTTCATTCATTGAAACACATTAAAAGAAAAATGTGGCCAGTGGCAGCTAAATATTACCTTGGAGCTATTTTCAATTCATAGGTCCCTTGCACACAAACTTGCATGTGTTTTGATGCATCTTCCTATTAAATTGTATTCCTTGTATATAAAGAGTATGTTTTAAATTTGTTTTGAACAATTTTCCAGTAAGCAATGAAAATGCATGAAACTCCCCAGTTCAGAACATTTCCATCATAAACATCTACCAGCATCAGTAATATGCACAACCTCTGCAGAAGTAAGTCATCAGTAAAAGTCATCTAACTAATGAAGAGGTTGCTGCTAGCAAAAAGCTTTATATAGTTCATCTACAAATAAAGTGCCCATTGTCCTCAAGGAATACATTGCTGAGGTTGCATTAAAAAAATAAGGCTAGTAATTTTGCTAGGGAATGGATAGCAAACTGGTAACAGGTTCATAGTTACTAGGTATCCAAGTGTGTCCAAAGAGGACATCAGGACTGCAGCATCCACCCCCTTTTAAAAAGAACATCAGCAAACCATCTACATACCGTGGGATTAGAACCCACAGCCTTCTGCATCAAAACCAATTGTATTACTTGTTGTCCTACAAACAATGCAAATGGACTTTAAACAGCACTAAACTTTTTTCTTCCCCTGAAACTTTTGCAACATAAGAAATCTGTAAAAGCCAAAATGTGGTGGTGGGGGGGCCCAAAACCAGGGAGTGGTACACAAGCATGTGTAACCTTAGGTGTTGGTGTTATCATGCAGTAAAGATGGTAAGTCAATAAATGGCTAAATTTAATAGTTCCACAAACTGGCAAAACTATAAAAAAATGGGCGATGGCAAATATGCAGTCAAAAATGAATTTGAAGTACTTTGTCAGCAACAGCTGACTTCATCAGAAACACAATTAGTACAGGCATATTATATATATGTAAAGACCAATTGGTACTAATTTAAATAAGTGTTCATTCCCCAACTATAAAAATAAAGTACATTTCCAAAACTCATTAACTTCAAACTACTAACATTGATTTTTAAAAAGTTCTAATTAAATATAAAATAGTGTTAAATTAGGTAGCGCGAGACACCCGGACACAAACCATTTAAGGAGAAATGCCACCTAATTAATAGGACCATACTATTACATAGAGAATTTAAAAAATGTATATAGTAATAACTGAAATTGTGCTTTTTACTTTAGGTTACATAATTTACTCATTTGTTCACCTCTTTAGGCCATTTAATTTTACACTACTGATCGTACAAGTCATTCAACCCTGGGAACTATGCATTTAGTCTCGCCTGCCAGGTTAACTTTGAGGTGTCTTGGGCCTCCCCTAGTATCAACTTTAACTATAAATTTAAAACTATGATCCTTATAACAGGATGTGTTTTGCTAGTGCATTTTCACACTTCTTTATAGCATAAAAGGTGTTCATATCCCGTCTCGTAGTCTCTGTTTTACCTATATAATACGCTACACAGATGTGCACCTTGCTAGGTACGTAACAAGGAATTACAATTATATCTACCCTTCAGTCTATACGTTGTACCATTGACTTGAAAGGAATTAGTTTCATCCACAAATTTACAACTACAATTCAGGCATTTGAACATGCCCGGATTCCTTACCACTACCATATCCTGCTTTTCTAGTAGTGATGAGATTTTTTCCTTTCCTAAAGGTCACTCTAGGGTGACCTTCACCTATCTTCTGATGGATATCAGGGTACATCTTAAATAGGTCCCAGTTTTTTCTCAAGATGACTAGACAATGAAAAATGAAAAATGTGAACTGGATGTTAGACATGCTAACATGATTAAGATTGGGGGAAATTCACTAGTAAGGAAGAATGTGATTGCCTACAGTTTGTTCACAGGGTTTACGATTCTGTAAGCCAGATAGGGGGACTGGTGGTCTTTTGTCCAATTACCAACACAGGATGAATGGGCTGCTTAATAGTGAAGCATACACCCCTAGTACCCGTTAGGAGGTTAATAAAGCTTACAATACCATCAGGGATTGTATAGTGGATTTATTTATTGAGGGGAATATTGACCAAAAGATTTACAACTATATGAAAACTATGTTTCCGAGATTCATGTATTTTTGGTATCCCCAAAATCCACAAGAGCATAGAGAATCTACCTTTGAGACCACTAGTGGACAGTGAGTGGTCACCAACTTATTCCTGTGCAAGAGTTGTAGATGCTATCCTGCAAAAATAATTGAGTCTCAAATTTGAGAAGACTCTTGGTCCTTTTCAGATAAGATAGGATCATTGGAGTTTAATGTGAACTACAACTTTCTATTGATGTGAGATTTGTACACCAGCATACCTCATGATATAGCATTGGAATGGGTGGCCCTCATGCTTGTGAAACATAATGCAACCACTAGAGAAATCAATTTGGTTTCAGTACTTAGGGATTTAGTACTTTCTAACTTAGTTATTCAATGAATTCTTCTTGCAAAAGGTAGGAGTAGCTATGGGGTCCCCCTGTGGGGGTAGCATAGCAAATAATGACATTGGGAATCAAGAGTATGTTTTTAAGGGTGATAGATTTGGAGGATATCTTCATTCTCTTTAAAACGAAGGTGACAACTAGTTTTGGGATTACCTTAACACTACTCATTTCCTTCAATTTAGGTCTACATTTAATTGCAATACTATTGCATACTTAGACATTTGCCTAAACTATGATTTGAACACCTTTACAGCTAGGATATGCACATCCTCCAACACTTTTCTGCACTATACTAGCAGTCACCCCTCTCAAAAAGAAATCAAGGGGCAATTAGTAAGAGCATCTAGGATGGTCAGCTTGGATGATGAGTTCCTTGAGTGTGGAGTAATCAAGAACATGTTCCTTCACAAAGGGTACCCCGAACCCCTCCTAGACATGCTCATTCAGGAGATAAGATGTAACAATGCATATATGCCACTTCTAAGTGTCAAACCCATTGTGTTACCCATAAACCCAGGAATTAACCTGGAGGGAAAATGGGAATATAAACTAAAAATTTACAGGTTATATGGGTACAAATATTTCCACTAATTTTATTACTACTTATAGTATACACAGTAACCAGTCTAGCCATCTTGAGGAAAAAACTGGGACCTATTTAAGATGTACCCAGATGTCCATCAGAAGATAGGTGAAGGCCCTAGAGTGACCTTTAGGAAAGGAAAAAAAATCTCAAATCACTACTAGGAAAAAGCAGGATATGTTAGTGGTAAGGAATCCGGGCATGTTCAAATGCCTGAATTGTAATTATTGTAAATTTGTGGATTAAACCAATTCCTTTCAAGTCAATGGTACAACGTATAGACTTAAGGGTAGATACAATTGCAATTCCACTTTTGTTACATACCTAGCAAGGTGCACATCCTGTGTAGCCTATTATATAGGTAAAACAGAGAGAAGACTATAAAGGAGTTCATACATACTCTCTCGTAAAGTGTAAACTTGAAAATGCACTAGCAAAAACACATATCCTGTTATAAGGATCATTGCTTTAAATTTATAGTTATAGATAAAGTTAAAGTGGATACTAGGGGAGGCCCAAGACCTCTCAAACTTGAGGAACTAGAGTTAACCTGGCAGGTGAGACTAAATGCATACAGTTCCCCAGGGTTGAATGACTTCGATCAGTAGTGTTGAAATTAAATAGCCTAAAGAGGTGAACAAAAGTAAAAAGCCGTTACTATATACAAATCTCTGTAATAGTATGGTCCTATTAGGTGGCATTTAATAGTTTGTCCAGGTGTCTCACTACCATATTTTAACACAATTAGGTATTTAATTAGAACTTTTTAAAAATCAGTGTTAGTAGTTTGTGAAGTTAATATGAGGGACCTTTTTGGAAATGTATTTTATTTATAATTAGGGAATGACCACGTATTGTTTCTTTAAATTAGTACCAATTAATCTGTCTGTTTCTGATGAAGTCAGCTGGAGCTGACGAAAAGCACTTCAAATAAATTCATTTTGCCACCGCCCTTTTATAAATTTAATAGTTCGCCAGAAAACTAATTGAGAAATGCAAACTAAAAAGTATGAGCCAAACATTCCAGATTTGGACAGTAAAGAGCTATGAACCCAACTCCTTCAATCACAAGTTGTGGTATTGGTAGAGAACCCTGGCCCTTTCCTCTTGTACCCAAGATACAGGAGGTGAGCCTGGATAATGTTAACCACACACAACTCGCAACTGCTTCTTCAAACTTGAATGAGGAAGAGTTGAATCAAAGCATTCAGCTGAACCTATAGACTTATATTTGTTGACCCGGAGTGTCCGACTGGACGTAGGTCCATTTTCAGTGGAGGCCCAGGGAGAAAAGTTCCACGGTTAAAATAAACCGACAGTAGTTGCATTGGATTAGTGATTAATTTGATTAACATAGCAATTACAAACATTTACAGATTAATATAGTACATCAATAGACATCTAGAATCTTTATTTGCACAGTACATAAGACATTAACAAAATGTTACAATAAAGAAGTTCCTGCTGTATAATAAGTAGCAGGCTTATGAGCATTTGAGCTTGCTATAATCAAGGTAGTGGGATGGGGTAGGTGATATTAGAGTGGGAGTTGCAAGGGCATAGCCAGCATGTTTTTAGGTGCGCTTTTAGCAAAGTTTTGAAGTGGGTGCATGATGGTACAGAGGTAATTGTGGGTGGGAGGGAGTTCCATAATTTGGCTATGGCACAAGAGAAGTGCTTCACCAGCAGAGTTATTAGCTTTAGTGATCTGCAAGTGATTTTTGTTGCTGGATCTTCATGGTCTGGTGGTGCGATACATACAAAGTGCAACAGACTTGACTGAACCAGCATTCAACTTTATTGGCTGGCAGAGCCCATGAGAACATTGCTGCCGATTGTTAACTCTAACTTTACTGTTGCAAGCTGTCATCATGCACACCTCTGCATGTGATGGCAGCTAAAAAGGGAAATCAGAAATAAAAGGGGCCACTCGTGGCACCCCATTTAGGGCTCAAAACCAGTAAATGTAGAGGAATTTGACAGTTGAGTGGTATAGTTTAAAGTTAGTTGTGCACACTCAGGTCAGCCATATAGTAGCTACTATACATGGAGATATGCACCATATATACCCTATGAAAATTAAGGGCTGCCATATTGCCCTTTGTACAAGTGTTTAAAATGTTGTGTTTAGCCAGAGTAGAATATTTGTATGTTCTATACTGGAACAGTTGACAATTCTTAGGCCGAGAAATACAGGCGTGTATTTGAATAATCAGCACATCTGCACTTTAAATGGCTATGCAGCCTGAGGCAATTGCTCCAAAATATCTGGTCAAACAAAAGGGAGATGGTACATACGAAGCAGTGACTAGTACTGGCCCATCATTCTCAAGGTAGGTGTATAGGTTTTATGCATCATGCTATCACTTAGTGTCATATTGCATACCTTACTGGTATATTGTACTGGCAACTTTAACTGGATGTAGATGAATTAAAGGCCTTGACTTGTACATATGTTGTTGGGAGGTTGCTGGTTGTGCATGGGAGTGGAGATATGGAGCTGGTAATGCAGTTGTGGATCCTCATCTTTACAAGTTTGTGGATTACTATACACAAGAGTGCAGGTAGTAATGTACTGATTTTTGTCTTGGTTTTCACATGTGACCAGGGAAGTAAGAGTGTCCCCCTCAGAACCTGATATTGTGTCAGACTGATGACCATAGTGAGACAGGTGGGGTTGTTGGGGGCTGAATCTGTCCTAGAGGTTGACACCCTCTGCCACCATTGTCTCTGCACATAGTCAGTATACCCACACATACCAGTCTCCATAAGTGTTGGTCAGAGGGTGGGGACATTGAACAGAAGTGTGGCAACTATGGCCCCAGTGAGTGTAGACACTGGCTATAGCAAAGGATCTAGTGAGGTCCTACACAGGTGGCTTGACAAGGGTGCTTGTAGGAAGACTGCTGTCTGTCCATCTATTGCTGGTGTCACATCATGAGTCACTAGACTCATTTCAGGCTGTCAGAGGCACAGGAACACTAGACATATGCTTAGAATTATGGATGCAGAGTGACATCCCATGACTGCTGCCACTGCACTGGGGCACCCTGGATTGGTTCACTGATGCAGTAGACAGTGGGCCGAGAGTGACTGTCCTGTACTGCACATGTCTGTGCTGGTTGGAGTTGGGTGGACATAAACACCATCTGCTGAAAATCCATGTAGCCATGCAGTCATGCCCCTGTAGTGGTAGTACCTCGAGGGCTAGGTGTGTTTTCCACACAACATGGCAGGCCATGGTCGGGCAGTCCCATGGGACAGCCCCAGCAGTCAGATACTAGCACATCCAACCTTGAGCATTGTGGTGCCAGTGCTATTTTTGGCAGAGCCAGTTCCTGTGTTAGAGATGGCGAACTGTTCATTCTACCTTGTATGGTCCACAGCTGTCCAACAACTCATTGTAGATTATAGCACTGGCCTTGTGTATAGTCACACAATCACTGTCACATGCAGGTCACTGTACCTGTCCTTGGCCCGTCTAACCTGCAATTGTTTCTGACTCATGCTGTCAACTGCTGCACAGCCTATGCCTCCAGCACCTCCACAACACACCCTGTGCATATACCTGTGCCACATCCCTGTCATTGATGCAGGGGAATGCAACTGTATGTCTGACACACAGGGTGACTATTACTTTACATGCACTTGTGTAGTGCAGTACTGTTTTGCAGTGCCATTTGTGGTCCACAGGTACTTTTATGCTGGCATGTGTAATGACAAACTAGCTTATGTTGCACTGGTGGTAGTCTTACAGAACGACAGGTGTGTCATGGACCTGTGTGTGCCAGGAGTCTGAGGGATAAACATGGCAGTGGCACAGGATGGCATGACAGCACAGCAGAAATATGGCATCAAGGTACAGCAGTATACGTACATGAAGGTACGGCAGTATATGTACATGACTAAGTACATGTGTAGAACAGTATCAAGGACAATGGGGGCAGTCAGCATAATCATGCATTCATATGTTGTGATAAGGTCTGCTACCCCTGATAAGTAACTTCTAAATCTACAGGGTGTGGTAATTGAGTTGGCACATCTACAAATATCCTGTGTCCAGGTCAGACAGGTGGTGGACATTAGTTAGGATTCTGTAGAGGGCAATTTAGGGCCAGCAGCTAGTTACAGGGTCAAAGTAGCCTTGTATTGGGACAGCATCTGTGGGCTGCAGAGTGATATTGCTTGCTGCTGTTATTGTATCTAGTGTCCTAAGAGTGGATACCTGTTAACATCCATGTGTGTGCAGTTAGCCAACATCCCTGTGTGTAGTTACCAGTATGGCCATATGTGGCTGGTTGTAGTGACAGGCAAACTTGTTGCCAAGGACAATATGGCTCCAAGGCATGTGTTGAAACCGTTGTACATTACACCACCTGCTCACCGGTATCAGTCTACATGGTGACATTCTGCAGGCATAGGGGTCTGTGGGTGAGTGGATTATGTACTGTTGCAGCCTTTGGACAACTGTTTTAATGTTAAAGTGAAGATAACCTCAGCATTCTGAGGGTATGTGGGGAAATTCAGGCATCCCATATATTAAATACAATGTAATGGTATATACAAATACATTTATGGGTACAACCAGCTCATGACCTGCTGGGCATAGACAACTGTGCAACTGTCCTGTGACCACTGTTTTGCCATCTCCCTTGAACAGTGGCTTGGACAGGGTATCTGTCTCATGTGGCTGGAGCCCTCCAAGTAGCCCAGTATATTCCCTCTGATACATGCAGCAGGTCCATACATATGCTACCATATTCAGTACCACTTACTAGTGGTGTATAGGCAAGTGACCTACCTTGTGAATGCAGCAACTGACAGACCTGTACTTCAGGGCTGACTAATGTCCACAGTATACAGCCAATAAATGGCTAGGTACAGATTGTGTGGGACGACTGACATTTTTACTATATGTATGCAAGTTGGAGTAATGTCAGTCCATGTGCTATACATTTTCTCTTGGCACAGGCCAGGGGCATACTGGGCACATCTATGTCTGTCTACAAGAACATCCTCAGGGGGGTTTCCTCCTCAGAGTCCTTCTGGGGGTGTGGCTGTGGGGACCTAGACACTGGTGGGGGGGGCAGAGTATCCCCTCCCTTTGCTGATCTTTTGCAGCTGTTTCCATAGGATCATACAGTGTAGCATGGCACATACTGCAAACATGTGTTGTGTGCACATGTGGCTGGAGTACAGCAGGGCTCCATCAGATAGAGGCACTGGAACTGGTGACTTAGCAGCCCAAACATGATCTAGTTTGTGGGAGTGCCTTATGGTGTTTGTATGTGCACATTTCTGATGGGTGTCCCTGTGTAGCCAGCATCCCTCAGTAAATGGCTGCGTGGGAAGTCCCCCTAGCAAACATCTGGTAGTTGTAAAGCATGCTGATAGTTGTGATAAACTGCCAGGGCTGCTAGCACATTCATAATGCCCTGGGCATTGCACATGACCTGGCAGTTGGAGTAATACCCCTTGCAGTTGAAAAGATTCTACCCCCTCACCAGGTATTGACTTAAGTGTGTACACAAGTGCAGTCTATAGCACCCAGTACCTCAGGGCAGTGTGCTACATGGTACAAGTGTTGCATATTGCTGGCCCTTGCCTCAGGGGAAAATGTGCTCACACTGGCATGTGTTAAAGCATGGCATCCATAAACTGGTGGAATACCCTGGATGCTGCCTGTGAGACCCCCCCACCCATCATGTCCCCACTTGGGTACTAGCTACAGGTACTTTCCAAAGAGCTACACATACCTTGGTTTCCACAGGGATGGGATGGGATGGGACACCCCCCCCCCCCCCGTTGGCTCTGGGTCTGAGTGGAGGTGGTAGAGCTCAGCAAGTTCTTGTAGTATGTCCCTGTCCACCCTGTATGCTCTGCAATCTCCTTCTCATGTAGGTCCTGTAAGGTTACCCTGGCCTGAACACACTGTTGCTGACAATAGGCTTAGATTACCTCAGCAACTAGCACATACAGATGCAGCAGACCTGCAGCAGCCCCTAGCATTCCTTTAAAAATCCATGTCTGTACTCCACTGTTGCATAGTACGAGAAGAAATCAGATTGTAGGGTGCATGCAACCTTTATTGGGCTTTGCTGTAGGTGCAGCCTGTTATATTGGCTGCCTATCATACAGTCCCACCTGTCATGCATTCCACCCATACCTCTCAACCTATTAAAGAAATCTGGACAAACTTGTTTTTTAAATATTGCTTTCAAACTTAGAACAGGTTTTGCATTAGCATGAATTTTCTGAAGGTTAGGATGTCTGAAACCGAATGTCTGCCATTTTCAAACTTTATTCTAAATTTGCCAGAACAATTTTATGAACAGGTTTTGCATTAGCATGAATTTTCTGAAGGTTAGGATGTCTGAAACAGAATGTCTGCCATTTTCAAACTTTATTCTAAATTTGCCAGAACAATTTTATGAACAGGCCAAAAATAGAGAGCCAAAATCTGGACATTCTGCAAAAGTCTGTACAGTTGAGAGGTGAGATTCCACCAAGTACATAAACATTTAATGGCCCTGATTAGAGTGAAAACAGGGGTCATCAGTAAATATATCATTGTCTTTTAGATGCACTATGCTTAGCAAATGGTGTAAACTCAAGCCTTCCTCTCCGCACAGTAGCAAACACATGGAAGCAAGCACCTCAAAGGTAAACAAAGCTCAGCAGTCACTGTACAACCCCCTCCCCCCAAAAAAAGCTCAGCATGCTGCAGAAACATGTCCCAAAGGTACACAGTTCAACAGTAACTGTACACAACCCTGTGCTCCATACGGCTGTACTACGCAAACAGGTGCAAACGAGCTCCAATGAACTTTCCTCAGACCGCCCCCCTTGATGTCTGTTCTGTGCCTACAGAGAAGGGATATGCAGTTCATTTGTGCTATTCAATAACCCCAGCTCATTTGCTTAGGGATCTGTGCACACAACTTAGAAGCTACAAGGTTCCAGGCCCTGCCTCTTTAGCAACAGCACCATTATAGATACTCCAATTCACCTGCTTATGAGGTAATTTACATGTCAGATACTTGTGTATGGCACATGCATGCCACCCAGCTGCATTTATTGAATCTCAAACCTGCTTACTTTCATGCAAGCAGCATGCCATGATGCCTATATGTAAAGTGTAGGCTTTATTAACCCCCCCCCCCCATTGTCTTTGAGGGAGAGAAAATCCCTCATTACTACATCCTCAACTTTTACATAACTTGAAAATGGTACAAGTCAAGAAGAGTCAAATCCATGCCACAACTATACCAGTGGTGGGGCAACAACCCCATTTACAGAGATGGTGGACAAAGGTCATCCTACGTTTTATATGGCATGTGCCTCATCTGTCCAGGCCCAGATGAAGTGCAAATTCTCTTAATATGAACTACACTCTTACAAAACAGATCCCATTTCATTTGCCCTATCCCAATACATAGGAACTGGATTGATTGCTTTACAATTGAAACCATTTCAAATGAAGTGTATTCCATAATCTTGGAAGGCACTACAATTTTCTACTATTGATATTTTAGTATTGGGTTCCCCAAGCTGGTGTAGCTCCTCCCTCCAGGTGGTGTTTTTGAATACTTTCTATAGAATTAGATCATAGACAACCATAGGCCAGGCAGAGGCTGCAATATGCTTCTATTGACCTAATCAAAAAGGCAAAGGGAGATTATGTTCACTGATTTTCAATGAATCTCAACCAGTAACCTTTTATTCATAGATTTCCTCTACAAAGCCATTCAAAATATAGAGGGTCTTTGCAGGCAGCAGCCTACAAAATTTGAAAAAGTCAGTCAAGTTTTGGTGATAAACTTGTGAGTGGTCAATTAGCAAGCATATTTTTTTCAGTCATTTATACAAAGGAGGTACTGTTATTACAAAGTCTATATATTCTTGAATTCTGCCTCTGCCACTGTTTGTTCCTACTCTCCACTGTTTGGACTACTCTGAAATCTCAGGTTTCTCTGAAGAGAAAGAGAAAGTTACCAGAACCATACATTTACTACCTCAGTGAATTTTAATATCTCACCACAAGATGCATGCCTTGTGTCATTAATATTCATGTCCTTTTGCCCATTTAGATTTCACCAAATTAGAACATTTGTTCTACCCCCTGAACCCCTTCAAACACTACATATTCAGTCTAGTCAATTTTTAGTTCTGAAAACTAAGCATTGGTAATCCTGATATGGGAGGAAATGTTTACCTGGTTATATAGTGACGTTTGCAGGTACATACCTTACTTGAATGAGGGTAGGATAGAGTCAGAAGTGACAGAGGAATAGTTAGAATGGGGCAAGTGGCAGCTGCCTAGGGTACAAGCTGCTAGGAGAAAAAAAAAATCAGTTGCTAGGGCAGCAGTAGAGCGGTACTGGCTTTCAGACATAAATACCAATTGCAGTTTTTGTCGTTACTGCCAAAGCTGTAAGACACCCAGTATTTGGTATCAACTGCAGCAAGCCCCAGTTGTTAGATTTGTAGGAAAAGTTTGCTACAACTTCAGGGTAGAAGGCCCCCCCCCCCTTCTGAGTTCAAGTCAGGGGTCTCAGAGACTAACTGTACAGGGCGACAGTGTAGTTACAGTTCTGAACAAACCATTGCAGCAAAGCTGTTAAAACTGATAAAATTCACACCTATACCATGATTCTGCATCCTGTACTGGTTTGCACTTGAAACTATATGGGTTATAATTTCAGGTAAACTGCTAAGCTGTACTTTGTACAGCTGTAGCTGCTCTGGGTTTCTCAATTTCGATATGTGCCTACCGACAGTAACATTGTTTTTAGCAATGAATTTAACCCCCAGTGTTTCACATTGATTTCACCTACATGTTTCAGTGGTTTTGTTTTAGGGAGAAAGTACAGTTGTAAAAAGAAACTTACCATAGCAGATGTCTGATCATGGTTGTATTTGCTGCATATGTGAAGCATCCTGCCATGGATGCTTTAGGTCTAGCATACAGAAGCTTGGGTGCTTCCTTATGCCATACATCACACAAAGTGGTACATAAAGGTACACAGGGGCATGAAAATCCTCATGCCTTTGCCTCTTTCCTTCTGTTTTGGGAAGGAGCTTACAATTGAGGAAATTTATATGGGATCCACCTCAGAGAAAGGAAAAGTATTTCTCTCACCATTAAAAGGAAAAAATGTTAACAGCAGGGGCAGCTCATGCTAAAGACTGCAGCCCCCCACCTTGAAATGTGGTAATCAAATAGAATGGAGAAGAAAAAACGGTAAGAGTCCCGAAACTCCACACATGTGCTTGGAGTTCGGTACTCTCAGCACTTCAGACTGCTCTGCCAAGCAATCTGGATAAGTGAGAATGGCATTTCTGCCCTGCAACCCCAGAGGTCTGTGCAGTGATGTCCACAGAACAAATGACACTGGACTGCATAGTCAAGTTTGGTGCTTCCAGCCTACACTCGTGAGAAATCTGCATCAGCATGCTGAGAAACCTACCAGGACAGTTAGTGTGCACGGGCCGAGGACACTACTGAAAGTGAATTTATGGGCATGGAGATGCACTAAACTAATGTAGTGGAGTTACAGGCCGAGGACAGGTTTGGAAATGCTGAACCTACTGCAGGTGGCATGTGTAATGCCCCAATCGCTATATACTGGTGGCTAGAGAGAAAGAACACATGGTGGTGGGTAGAGAATCTCAGGCTTGAACAGTGTACCTTGGTGGCAAGGGCATGAATTCCCTACCCACCATTTGTAAAAGTTTGCAGATCTTTGCACAGTGTACCTTGGTGGCAAGGGCATGAATTCCCTACCCACCATTTGTAAAAGTTTGCAGATCTTTGCCTCATTTATTCTGTTCCTCAAAATCTGTGGTTTCTGTAGGTTTGCTTTTTTTCATGCATAGTCAGTGCAGTGGTGCACTGGTAGCATTATTGCCAGACACCTACATGTTCTCTGGTTTGATTCTTGACTTGGGTGCCTTGTGGAGTCTGCATGTCTTCCCATCTTTCAAAGACATGTCTGCAGTGTTTTCTCTGCTGAAAATTGGCTTTTGTTCCAAGTCAGATTTTCCTGGTTAACAAATGTTACATGAATAAAGACAGGCATTTGAATTTCAGACTTCATATTCTTCAGAAAGTAAGTTATAACAAAAACCTTTTACTCTAGCACTTTTCTAAGTTTATAACTTGGGTATTTGAAATTAGTCCCTATTTTTGGGACTATCCCCCCATTATTGGGTTTGTTCACGTGTTTTGCACCAATAGGTTGACAGCTATGGTGAGAACTGAATTCACTAAATGGTAGCCATTTAAGTTGGTATTACACTCTTGGAAAAACAGCGGATTTGGCATAGTGGTATGTTGCTCTGTTTTGCACAAGGTCCTGGCTTCAAGACTTGGTAGTGAAATTTATGGTAGTAATGCAGCATTTTATTCTAGCAACTTTCCAACATTATACAAGCAATGTTGGAAATGTATCCCTGGTTTTTGGGCTTTTTTGCCCCCCCCCCCCCCCCAATAAAGTGTTGGCTTTTTCCAGATTTGTTGTGCTGCAAAGTTGATATAGCCGAGTGTTGAGTAGATTTTACAAGGAGCTGAAAGTTGCAGGAGAACAGAAGTTTAGGTTGCATTGTTAATAGCACATGTAATGTACTTAACTTTGATTAAGGCTGTGGGTTCTACTCCTGCAGTAGGTAGATGCACTGCTCATGCTGTATGAACTGGTTTGCCATCCATTCCCTATTGCAATATTACTAGCCCATCATTTAATGTAGACAATTCCTCAAGGGCAACAGGCTTTGTAGATGAAGCAATGACAAAGTTGTTTAGATTTCTAATGTGGAATTTAGATTACTTACTTCAGAGATTGTGCATATTTACTGTCACTGGTGGACTGTAGAAGTTTGAGTACTTACGATGGAAATGTTCTGAATTGGGCAGCTTTGTCATTATTGGTGCATGCATTTTGTTTACTGAAAAAATGTTCCAAACTAAATTTAAAATGCCTTCCAACTATTGTACAAGGAATATAATTTAGTACAAGCAGGAAGGTGCATCAAAAAGCACGCGTATGTTTAGTGTTCAAGGGGCCTAGGATTTGAAAACAGCCCAAAGTTAATCTTTATCTGCCACTGGCAAAATGCATTTTCCTTGAATTTGTTTCAATGAATGCGAGTTTCAAGGGCAGAGAAACTCAAATGCAAAGTCTACTTTCATTGTGAGATTGCTAGATTGTGCAAACAACTTTCAAATGAAATCCCAAATAATCACAAAAGTAAAGCAGTATGCACACTAGTGTTTATGGCAAATAGGGCAAAGTAATGGGCAAAATAACCAGGGGGAGGCTCCATTGGACCACGATTTTGTGAGGGGGGCAGTAAACTCAAGGACAGCCCCAGCTATTTTGTGAGGGGGGCAGTAAACTCAAGGACAGCCCCAGCTAAACTATACCTCTCAACTGTCTAGATTTTTGTGTTTTCATAAAATTGTGTTTTTCTGGCAAATTAAAGATTGAAGTTAAAACATAATGGCAGACATTTGAGTTTCAGATAATACCCTTCAGAAAATTCATACCAGTGCAAGACCTACTACTAGTCTATTATCTAAGTTGAGCAATATTTAAAAATTATTTTTGGGCCCGTGTCCCATGTATGGTTTTGTCCAGATTTCTTGCTCTGAGGTTGAGAGGTATGAGCCAGCCACTGACTTTTCAAATTGTGACACTTGTTGCACCCCACCCCACTGTAGTGGCCTTGGATGGGTCCAAACAAGGCAAGAAGCAGTTATGCAGGTGTGCAAAGTATTCCCCCATCCAAGGTAGACCACAGGTACGACTGTAGCTTTTCATCTGTCCTTGATCTTGCAAAATATTCCGTTTATACTGTTTATTTATGCTTATTCAGAAAATAAGTAGCAATGCTTTAATGATCAGGTAAGCTTGTCAGATTGTAAGACAGAAATAAGCATACTGCTAAATTACCAACATTGAAAGCCTTTGTGTTGTTGCCATACAGAGAATATTTACATAACTAGATAACGTAAAAGCCTTGGGTATTGAAATGCATATGACAGTATTTTCAGAAGCTCATTACATTTGTTGGAGATTTTTAGTAATCTTTGCAGGCTTTACCTGTCCATAACTTGTGTGCAGTAATCCTTTAAGCAATTTATCTTTAGCTTGTTTGCTGTTCATTTTTTTACTTTGATCTCCCATGAAACAAGTAGATAGTTATCAGGCAGCAGGTCTTTTTTGGATAAGAAAAAAATTTACAAGTGGTGTTATCACAGAGATAGCCATGTTCAGCATGTTACTTGGTAATTTTATAAAGCTGAATATAAAATTATAATTAGAACTGCTTTTGACTGGCATTCCAGTAATGTATTTAAATAATTTATGCCTCAACCTATGTTTCCATCTAGATATCATGTAGCCAATGCAACAATATATTTTACTTTCTCTTGATTAGACTCTCATACTGACAGTTTGGCACCCAGGGCAGCATATTTAAAGCTCAGTTGTGGTTTTGAGCATAGCTTCACTCCTTTTTAGTTGGCCACACTCCTTACCATTGGCCCCACTCATTCAGCCATCTCCTGCAGCTCCCCTTTAATTTGAAGTCACCAGCCAAGCACTGGTTAACAGTCAGGAAGAGACACCTCCTAAGTGGTCCAATCTGCATTTCATTTGAAAAAAAGCCAGGAAACCTTGTAAAATAACCTTAGTAGGCCTTAAAGGGCACTCCGTATCAAGTAAAGCTAAAACCCAGTTGCAGTATAAAAATTCACAAAATATGATGATCAGCACAGCTAACTCATGAGAATGTTTGGCAAGGGCATTCTATTTCTTCTATTCTTGCTTTCAAGCATGTTTACCAAAACATGCCGACAAGAATGCCCTTGCTAAACATTCCATGCAGTGTGCTGGTTTCAAATACTACTTTCAGCAAGTGAGGGCTTCTCTGGCGACTGGAAAAACTACCTTTTGAACTGGGAATTTTGGCAACTATCTAGATGCCACTAACACCAGGTATTAATGAAAATGTATCAGTGAGTTGACATGCTGATAATTATGTTATTTATCTTAACTTCAGCAGATTATTGTATTTTTATTTTATGCTTCAGCTGGATTTCAGTTTTACTTGGTAATAGAGGGCCCCTTCATTTTACAAAGCTTCCAGGCCTTTCACACAAAAGGCCAAATGGAGCACTTTGAGGCAGGTTATGTTAACATGATTTTTGTGCTTAACCATAGTTAATACATTTTGGAAGCTGTCTTAGAGTCTGGTTCTCTGGCACCAGGAATGCACTGCTTGCGACAGAGTGAGATTGCGATTAGAAAAAATAGTAAATATGGAATGTAGATTTCCTTCTAGGATAGATCTGGTGAATACAATTCTGTATCTGGATAAGGTGTCAATTGTATAGTGCTTAGTGTGAGTGGAAGTCTAGGTAGCCACCTTTAAAATGGAGCTAGTGTTTAGACCATTGAGAAAGTATCTGGAGATGGCTACCATGCTGGTGGAATGAGCTTTAACCTGGTCTGGAATAGATTTTCCATGGAAGAAATAGCATAACAACTATTTGCTATGAACCAGAGCTACCCAACTTATCCTGAAAGCCAAGTTGGTCAGTTTTCTGATATAATTTTAGTCATCAGAAGACAACAATCAGCTGCCTATGGACATAAGGAATATAAAAATCCTGTCCTTTTATTTTGAGGATGGGGAATGAAGGCAGACAAGTTGAGTGATTGAAAACATTGATACTAGTGGAGATGCTCCGCTCTTGGAACAGAAAATGGTTTTCCAACTAAAGAGTTGGAGAGGAAGAGGCAGGATGCGTGTGTGTGTGTGGGGGGGCAGCCACCAAGTTTAAGCCTACATCTTGGTCTTTAAGAGCAAAATACATTTTTCTAGTTTTTATGCCTTATGGGTCCCCCAAAGCTCATTTCTGGGACCCCTTTTCTACTTTAACTGGCCATGAATATGCACCCCCCCCCCCATTGATACTAGGACAAGGTAATTGGGACAAAGGACAGGCTAGGCCATCCCTACCTTTTAGAAAAGGCCATCCCTACCTTTTAGAAAAGGCTAGCAAGGCCTTATCAATGTTCTGGAGTGGATATAATTTTAAGCCTTTATTGGTGAAAACTATGGTCATGCAATAGTCCTGCGGTTTGCATTTTCCCCCATTTCAAATAGGACCTCATCAATACTATGTCCACAGCTGTCACAACAGGTGGTATTAAAAGATGCACATTAAAAAGTCTTCCCCAAAAGTGTAGTCTTGCTTAAGGAATTACAAGAAAATGGCACAATTGTAGAAACACCACCTTTATAGATTTTTTTCAGCTTCTAAAGACAGGTCTACTTTGTGGAACAATTAGCTTCTTTCTAGTAGCAAACCCAGTTACAAGACTGCCATCTCCCCCCAGACAGGCAGACTTAAAACAGCAGCATTATGTTTCAAGTCCAATAAGTATAACAAGCAATTCACAATCAAATTGTGATTTACTAGTTCTGGCGCAATGTTATGTTGTGATCACAGTAAATTATCCATTTTAAGTCATCTTACTCAGCAAGAAATTTAAGATATTGCATAAACCTTTAAAACCTTAGACTGGTTGCTTACTAGATTACAGTCAAGATAGTTATGCTTGTATCTTTCCCATTCTAGAGAAATATTAAACCAATATTATGAACCACCTTTTCCATCCTTGCATTTGCTCAGTTTGATTTTGAGAAGACCATGAAAACTGGAACATATTTGCTTCAGTAAAAGTGTACCCAGTTGGGTTGACTTCTCTAGAATTTAAGATCACAAGATCTTTGGGTGCGATGCTCCTTTGGTATGTACCTGATCAAGCATATGCAGCAACTAGATCAACCTCAGGAGGTTCCTCACAAAGGATACAAGATGCAATAAGTCTGCCTTATACAGGCCACCTTAAAAAGCTTTCCCTCTACTGAAATCTCCAATAGATTGCCGAGGGGCGATCCAATGCTTGGCTTACAAGGCATCCATACACCCCACACCCATGATTCTCCTGCATATTTTGCAAGTCAAACAGTACCAGAAATACCAGTCTGGGTACCTAAATTTTGTCCGAAACTTCCATGTGAAGCTGAGTTTGTCTATTACCCAGTTTAAGCACAAGCTAGACTGGTGGATGGTGAATACAAAATATGTACTGGGACTGGTACACATGTCCCTTATGGACAGAGACAGCTTATAAATGCCTGGCCCTCAATGTCCTATTTGGATACAGGAGGGCATTCTTTTCCAAGGGACCCGAGGTTAGTCTAAACAGTCCATGAATATGTGCATCTGTAAACAGACAGACTAGTGGTTTAATAGTGCAAAGAAAGGTATAATGGCAAAACATTGCATGCTTGCATTAGAAAATCATAGTATACAAGCATAACGTTGGAGTTGCTCAACACAGTTTACTGGAAAATCAAAAGGGTGATGCAGATTCCCACGTCATGCAATACTGAGTAGACTTATGCAGATCCTCACAATATAGTGAGCAAATCAAAAAGTGATGCAGGTTCTCAAAATAATCTCAGACCATTGTCAGTGACTGTTGCATGGACTCCTGCTTGTCAGCTGTTAAAATAAGCATTTCTGAAACAGACTGAAAGCCTTCAGATGTGACAAGATCTGAAAAAAAGGGGTTGGGGAGCCATGTAGGTATTCACAAGACAGTTTATCAAAACCAAATCGTCCTGAAAAACCTTCAAGATTCACTAGATGAGGTTTTAGCAAAGTGGCATTAGTGATGCAGACCACAGACCCCCTCCCCAAAGGGTGCTTTTAGTTTGGGAGATCCAGTAGTCAGCTCGATATGCAGACAGTTCATGAACTAAAAAGGCATCCAAGAGGTCATGTATGATGGGGAAAAATGATATATTAGTATGCATGTGATGCTTTTCTAGAGTTTGAGTGAAGTATACAGCATTAAAGATGTTCGAGGCATTTGATTCTTGCTTCTAGAAGGAGATAAAACATTTGTGCTCACTTGCACACAGAGCTATGGATCTACAGGTGTAGAAATGATCTAAATAGCACAACCTTGACAGTCAACTGAATGACTGTATCTAAACTAAAAAATTTGGCTGCTCCCATTAGGGGTCACCACAGTGGATCATCAGTTTCCATTTCTTCCCGTTCTCTGCATCTTGCTCTGTCACCCCAACCTGCATGTCCTCTCTCACCACATCCATAAATATCAGGTATTTTCCTCTTACCTGGCATCTGCATCATTAGCATCCTTCTCCCAATATATCCAGCATCCCTCCTCAGCACATTTCCAAACACAATGACATCTCTGGCTTAGTCTCCAAACAGTCCAGCCTGAGGTGACCCTCTAATATACTCATTTCTAATACTGGTATTAGTCTGTCACAAATCACATACTCTGCCCACTCCACTCTGCCTGCTCTTCCACACAGTTACTCTGAACTGTTGCTAAAGTACTTAAACTCATAATCTTCAACCTGCATTCCTCTCTAAAGCACATCACCTCTCCTGGGTCACCTCATCCCATTCCCTATGCTCACTATAAATATCAGCAATCATGGTGCATGGGGCCTCCTGTCTGATCTCATCTGTCAACCTGCCCATCACCATTTCAAATAAATGGCTTGGAGCATATCCTTGATGTAATCCTACCTCCACCTTGAATGCATCCAGGACTCCTACCACAGACCTCACCTCCGTCACTGCCCTCATACCACTCTTGTATGTGGAAGTAAGGAGTGGCAGAGGGAAGTATACAATACCACAATTCCTCTCCAAGGACCATGTCACATGCTTCCAAGTCCACAATGACAAGGCAGCTCCTATCCTTCTCTACACATCTGGCAATCACATCTGTAGTGCTCTTTGGCATGAATACTGCTCACTAATCACCTCCCTTCTTAACCTAGCTTCCACCTCAACCTAGCTTCTACCTCAAGCATCCTCTGTTAAACAATCTTGTTAAACCCGTTGTCATCTCAACTAAACACCTGCATACTTCCCCATGTAGTTCAGCCTTTTCACTCTCACGTCTTCATAGCTGTCCTTACTGCCACCTTGCTAATCTGTTTTACTTCCCCGATTTACTATCCCCACATCATCCAACCTTCTCATTCTCTTCATTCATCAGCCCCTCAAAGTACTTTCCTTCTGCGCACACTCCTTGCCAGAGTAGGTTTCCCTCATCTTTTTAATCACCCAAACCTGCTGCACATCTTTCCCAGTTTGGTCCCTCTGGCTAGCCAATTGGTACAGGTCCTTAGTATCAAGCCTTTTACAACTTGCCATACACCTTATCCTTAGCCACCCCTCTACCATATGACTTCTATTCCCGATGGCTGTATCCCTCACCACCTCTGATGGCTGTATCCCTCACCACCTCTGCTGTGGCTGTCCAGTTATCTGGTAACCCTTCACTGCCAGATGTAGCTCGTTTCAACTCTGAACTCCACCTTACAGTTATCCTTTAACTTACACCATTGGATCCTTGGCACTTCTCTAAATTGCAAAATATTGAAACAAAATCAGAGTTAGAGATGAAAATGGACAGTTTGGTTCAGTATTCAGATTTCACATTCAATTGTTTTTCTATCACGTTCAATGTTTTTGCACAGGACAAGCTCCCTACACACCCTGCTAATTAAACAAAAGGACATTAGCCCTTTTCCCAGTATAAATTTTCTTTGTCAATATTGCAAAATAGATATGCAGTTTCACCCATAAATATTAGCATGTGTGCTTGTAATTGTGTGAAAAACACAAGCATGCTACTACACATGTATTGAGCAACATCTGTGCATGCAAAGTTAAATTGTTTTAAGGGCAAATTCACAACTCCAATTGGGAGTATCTCACCTGTCAACCATCCAAGTGTCTGTGCAGGTGTGACTACATGTTAAGCGCGTGGGTTTTGCGCTTGCCTTTATCCAAGTAAGAAGTGTTCTTTACAGAAAGAGTTTAGCAACACTGAAAAATGCAGTTTTTTTAATTTTAAAATTGCCCTGGTTTGACAGCTCTTTGTGAAACAAAGACATTAACACCCTCAAACTGCAGTGGTGATCAGACATCACAGGCATACAAACTTAGGAAGATTTGCAGTTGCACAAATCTCTTGCCTTTACATGTTTCATACAGGAACAACCTACTTATGAAGTTTGATCAGTCATGCTAAATACATTCTAGAAGACTGAGAAAATCTACTTGTGTCTAGCACATGCTGCTTGTCTGTCTTGCCAGACTAGTACTTAAGCACCAAAATGTCTGTGGAGACTAAAACATCTGTGGCAACTGCCCTCTTTACAGCACAAGCTAGAAACTTCTGTAAAACAAAATATAAATACCCGGCATATTCTGTACTAACTCAATTACCCTAGACATCTCATGGCTGGTATATCAGATTCCTGCTTATGCATTATGGTCCCCCCATCCAAAGAACTGTTTTCACATACTATACCTTAGCTGTGTAGCTGTATGACAAAGTCTTGCTCTAGTTTAATTTCTCCAATAAAAACAGGCATTCAATAACAAGGTTCATAAGACTTTGTTATTGATCAGTCAGGCTCTTAAGATTACCCTTGCGCTCCCCATGGTAGCATTTAGCCCTTGTATTTTGCATACGAGTAAATGGGCCAACAAGGATATGTTGTGATGTCATCTGTGACAGGCAGGGATGCTAACTGGGGTGAAAATGGTTACCCATTCATGGGATCATAGGAAGTTACTAGGATATTGGCCCCAAGGCCCTTACATGCCTAGCCAAGAATTTAGCCTACGTCAGCACCTAATGCCCCTGTCAAGCAAGGGCTCAGGAGGAATACCAGGAGTGTATTTTCTGTTCCCTCATCCAGGTTGCACAAGTGCTAGTCTATTCCACAGAAGGGGCATCTCTGGGACACAATCTGTCCTGCCAACAAGTCCCATTGATGTCACATGCCAGGTTGAAGTCACATGCGGTTACTCAAGTGCAGCTTGACTTGCAGATATGCAGCAGTCACCATCAAGGCAGTGTCCAAGATTGCTTTGTATGCTAGGAGTCAGTAGAGGGACAGGAATTTTAGCCCATTTGTGCAGGCTAGATGTTTGAGGACCTGGATCCTCCTGGTAAGGAACCTCATGATCTTACCAACAGCTGCATGTGCTTATGCAAGGAACATGTTGAAAGGGGCATTGTACTCTAGTTTTCCTTTTATAAAACCCATAGAGATGTAGTAACCTTGTTCCTGGATGAGATATGCTTACTGCCATGTAGAAAGCTTTCTGTACAGAGGCAATATGGTGGTCAAAGGTCAGTTTGCTATCAACCCGGGTGCCCAAGTCCCTCAACCCAATTGTGTGCTTGGGAACTTAAGGTGATTTGTAGGGACACTCTGCAAAGGGGGTCATGTAAGTCTGAGGCCATGTTTCTGGCACTAATTTGTTTGGTTGAGACTAGTCTCTTGGAGGACATCCACATCACTAGAATTTATGATATTGCCCAGCCTGCAGTCATCTGCAAACCTCATCAGCTATAGCCCTCTGGTTTTGGCCTGCACCTCAAAAAGTATATCCCAAACAAGAGGCCCCAAGATTGAACCCTGGGGTACACTGCTTGTTGCAACTTTGCTTGAGGTGGCTTCCCCCATTTTGACTAGGTGGGTTCAAATCAGTGAGCCAGTTTTCTAACCATCTGGTAACAAAATTGTTTGGATAGAGTAAGCATAGTACTATGCTTTTGTGGCATAGGCGATAGAGCCAGAGCCAGAGCCAGATATCCGATACAAACTTATCCTTCCAACATATTTGGACAAGAGAGATCCCTTGAACAGATACTCATGACAGACTTGTGACATCATTCAACTTGTGAAGGTGTACTAGGCCTGAGAACAGGGTCTACTTAGTCCCTTGTGCATTGATTTCCCCGAGCCCCTTGATACCATGGACATTCTGTTTAGGCTACGAGAACTTCAATTGCCAAAAAAAGCTGTTGTATGCAGACATCTTCATGGAAGAAAATTTCACATTCAAAACTTCAATTAAATTTTATTTATGTATGCATAATTTGGCCCTTAGCATAGAGTCCCTCAAGGAATTCTACCAAGGACTCAACTGAATTCACATCTACTAGGAGTACTTTCATACCAAGGTTACTACACAATAGGACATTCCAGACAGGTTTATTGAAAGAGATACCTGCAGAGAAGCATTCCAATGACAAAGAAGTCAGTTATTTACAGTCAAACACTTATCACTACATTTGTAGTGAGGCAGAAGCATACCCTTGCATAACTGAAGGAAGCCATGCTTGTTCAGGGTCATTCTGGAAAGGAGTTTGATAGGGCAGTATACAGAGCAATACAACTACAGGAAAAATCTGTGCATTTAGACAGGAACCCTCTGACAGTGTTCCACTAGTGGAAACTTTTCATAGCAAATAGCAGCTAAATCAATTGCCCATCCATATAAATAGAACAATGACAGAAAGCATAATCCTTTCCATCTGGAAATGGGTCCCATATCAACCCTCTACAAGGGCAGTACTTCTGAGATTTCTAACTTTCTACCAATTGCCTTACTCTCTCCAATAGCTAAAATAATGGAAAAATGCATCCAACTACTTTACCATCCTCCATAATAATTTACTTGCCAACTGTCAGCATCATAACTTTCCTCTGCACTATATTGACCTTTCAAAAGCCTTTGACATGGTTAATCACCTACTTATGGATATACTAAAAGCCCCAACACTTGACCCACAGCATGGTTTAAATCCTATTTAGGAGACAGCAAGCAGTGCTCTGGGATAACAATCTATACGCCTCCCTGTTAATATTAGAGTACCTCAAGACTATTTTAGATCCTCTTTTCAAATTTTAAATGATTGAAATGCCAAAATTCCACAAGCCACCTGCATACAATATGCAGATGATTCTACTGTATGTTCTGGTAGGTCCATAACTTCATTCCAGACCCTCACCCAAACAGTATTTAATATTGTTGAAAATTGTTCATGCAACATTGCCTCCTCCTGAAACCCAAAAAAAGGAAATTGCTTTTTGCTCCTACCCAAAAAAAGTCACCACAAATTCACTTCACAGTAACAATGGAACTAGCATATCACAACCCACAGCTATGATCATATTAATACCATAAAATTAGTCAAACTAGGCTCCCTTTATAGAATCAAACCCTTCCTTATGCCTTAGCTAGATCCAATATTGCCCAGACCCACCTTCTCTAACCCTGTTCTATGCCTCTGCCATTTATACCAATCTAAAAATAACCTTAGAAAACTTGCAACCAGCTATAACATTGCCAGATTTGCTACTGGCACCCCATTTAGAACCCACCAATGCCACAGCCTCAAACTGGGATGTTTAGAACTGCAGAACCAACTTTGTCAACAACTTAACTCCCAAAAGAACCTTTACCATTCTAAGAATAAAGCAATCCTCACTAATCTGATTTCTCCATACAAAAATCTTGCAGCACTACACTCTGCTAATAAGCTCCTAGTTTCCACTATTAAAATTAATCAAGGCTGGGGACTCGCTATTCATTAACTGCAAAAAAAAAAACCTGGAACCAGCTTCCAAATTAACTCAACTCTTCCACACTGCTTTTCAAAAAATATCTTAAAGAATAGATGTACTGCAAAGCAAGTTACTGCTGCATATAATGTATGTTATGTCACTGCCTATGCTTGGCGCTTTTCCGGGCCTCTACTAAAAATGGACAGACTAGTCTGGTCAACAAGTGTAAAAAAAATTATGGTTCTTTGAAGACATTGCTAATGGAGGACTATAGATCAAAGCAATTCAGTTCAGATTCTGAATCTGGCTCTTGGCTTTAAGAGACGCTACAGCACTTAAATATTTGCCCTAATGTGTCCATTGTTGCATTATTCTGGTTAATGCAGTACATTATGATTTTACTCAATCATAATTGAAAACTTAGATTTGTTATTCTGGTAGCACATGATTGTGATTACCGGGGTTGGGGTTGTGTAATCTTGGTATCTGCATTTATGCAAGCAGAGCACTCAAAATTTCTAAATATGAAGGCCTTAAGTGTAACTTAATTACTTCTGCTCTTCATAAGCATTACAATGTTACACCACCACATTTTATTCCTTTTTTTCCTCTCCATTCAGCTTGTATAACTTTTATAGCATAACTGCAGCTAATAGCAATACATTCTAAACCTCTCTGCAGTTCATTAGGACATTGCTCCAATTAAATTTAACCAAAACATCTCAGACAGCATGTTAAGAGACTCAAATGGAGCTCGCAAAGTCTCCTGCATTAGTAGCGCCGCAAAGTCTCCTGCATTAGTAGCGCCGCAAAGTCTCCTGCATTAGTAGCGCCGCAAAGTCTCCTGCATTAGTAGCGCCGCAAAGTCTCCTGCATTAGTAGCGCCGCAAAGTCTCCTTCCATTGTTCCACCCCTCAATAAAGCTTCTGCAATCTGTAGGATGCAGATTTGTTGGCTTTTGGTACACAATCCATGGTCTCCCCCTCCAAAGCACTGAGTGAAGAGAACAGTGCCCACTTCTACCACATCAACCAGCTGGCCAGATATGATACACTCCCCATCCATTAGCCAATCAAGTCTTATTGGGCACCCTGCCCCTCAATCAATTTAGCAAATAAATTTATTTGATTTGTTAAATTGTAGTTAAGTATTTACTACAGTTTATGCCCTGCATGAACACTTTTAGGTAAAAAGAAACTAGCAAACCACTTGCTACACTTCAGACCACATGGAGCACTACAGTACTCAATATTGACTGCAAGTGCAGCCCTGGCTTTTAAAAGCAAATACGCATTAAAATGGCAAATGGGACCACACTCCCCAGCACATTATGCCCAGGGCAGTTGCCCCTTTGCCCTACCTTAGCTAGGACAGACTACAGTATTGTTTCTCTAAATTTAATGTGCATATTTTATTGCAATTTTCCCATTAAATGGGAGTGGTTGAACTGAGCAGTTCTCTTCCCTTTTAAAAAGGACAGTAACTAATGCAGCATGTACAGACAGCCTATAGTTGGATGGTAGCCCATAATATTGTCTACACAAACCTTCAAGTATGTGAGCCACACATTTTACCACACTGACTAAAGACGGTTTCAGTTTAGTCTGAAAGCTTGCATAATTGTTGGTCCATATTCTAACCTTCAAGCACACTTTCAATATTGTGCTTTATCCTTCCAACATAAACTCATACCTTGCAGCTTCATCTGTCCTTTTCATTCCTCATTATATTTTACTATTAGATCTTCCATTGCAGCTCAAAGTTCTACAGTTTGTACTCTGCTAAAATTCCCTCCATACTTTTAGATATGTCCTTTGGCTGGACCACACTTACCTCATTTTGCACCAAAGAATGAAGAGTCCTTACAGGGACTTAGCCAGTGAAATAGTAAAGTAATGCTTGCTACTATCAATGTTAAAACAAAAATGCATATTTACATTGAATATTCACAACTAAAAATTTATGCCATGAATTAGCATTTGAAAATACATAAACTAGTATTGTTAAAAATACAGAAAAATCTGAGGCTTACAAGACACCCAGATTTAAATTTTCAAATTGGTTTAATGGAGGTTAAAATCATTCATCCCTGGGGGCTAGTGGCATTAAAAGACTTGCTAATAAAATTCCTTTTCAAGTCCCAGTCAACTCCTTTCAGGGTGTTCAACCTTCAAAACTAAGGACTAAAATCTTTACGTTGCATATCTGTACAAGTGGTGTACCTTGCTTATAGCATATAAATGCAGATTAAACAAACCCTTAAAGGGCCTTCAGTTTTCCCCAACTGATAATGCTGTACATTGATATTACCACTGAACCTGCCCTTAACAGTAATCAAAATTGAGAAATCATGTACCTGGCAAATTGCCCCCTCCAAAAAAATAAATCTACACTGTTCTGCAATGGGGAAGCTATGAAAAATATATAAAAGGAACTGGGGGATGAGAAAGTGTGGACCATGTATTAAACATATATTTTTGGAAACTAGTCAAGGCACTGCTCCTAATTATCAAGCCCAAGGCTTCCAAAGACAGTACTCCCAATATTTAGTGAACTGTAAATTACCTTGTCCTTTTAATTAATCTGACCCAAGTCTAGGACCATCTGGAATGTCTATGCTACAAGACAAGTTTTCACCTCACATTTCTTGGGGATACCCCCTGATAAATTGAATGGCATGTTCGATGTTCGGAGACCCTCTCCAAGAAATTGTAAATAAAAAACAAGTCTGGCAATCTAATGAATTGCCCCTTCAAGTCCTGCTTTTGCTATACAGGATGCTGGCTATATAAAAAAAAAAAAAGATTAGGCATTAGTATTTTTAGGAAGGCCACCTTCTCTAGACTCGTACCCATGTTTTCAGACTCCCTATACAATGTAATAAAGAAATATGACCACACACTGATCTAATATGTAGTGAGATTCAAAAGCTACATGAAACTATGTTGCTCAGTCACCATTCAGGTACCCCAAAGACCTTCAAATGAGATGCAAGGGGTCAACACCATAGAGGTCTCCCAGGACCACACCACCATATTAGCAAAAGTAGTGTCAGTGTTTTCCCTCATGGCAACTCTCGTGCTGCTGAGTTCACCCTCAAAAACAACTGTTAAAGCACCAGTTCCATACATTGCAAAACCAACTGAACAGTGTCCCATTGACCATGCCTTGAACTCAAAACCCTCCATGTGGAGTCCCAGAAAAAAAATCAATGGTAACAAATATTGCCTCATCAGAATAAGGAATACCAGACCAAGAGTCTTAAGCAAGGTTTCCTCACAGGAAATTTAACTTAGTCTACATATCTAGCCAAAGGTTCAGATTTTAGACCCTCCTGCTGCAACAATCAGTCTCAAAAGGTAGATCAGTGACAAATTTGTTGATCTTGGGAATCCTAAAAATCCTGGAATTCTTAGATTATGAAACATTCCTTCAGACTCTTAGGCAAGTCACAGGTCATCTTTAAGCAGAAGGAAGAAAAAAAAAAGTGTTCTCCACAAAAATCCCCATTGTGCAAATGCTATTTTGTCAGAGTTCAGGTTTTTGATGAAGTTCTATGATATAAGAACAAGTACCAAAATTAAAGGTACTACCAGTGCAGCACTTGTGGTGGTGTTTGTCTGCTACAGGACTGGCATGTCTCAGGTGACTTCTCATCCAGGTACCAGATCCCCTGCTGCTACTAAGGAATGAGGGAACTGGGGGGGGCAGCAAGGATGCCAGAGTAGTTTTGTTTTGCTGGAGCCTGCAGAGATGAGGCTATAAGTGCAAGACACTGGAACAGGATTAAGTAGCTTGAGAAGTTGACAATACAAATCTTTACAGGACGGGCAATTCCTTTTTGCAGTACTGCATTGCAAACAGATTTATAGCAAAAGTTTGTTCATAGGCAAGTACTAGGCTGCCTGAAGGCATTTATAAGACTAGCAAGAACGTGTTGGCTTTCGCCACCCCTCTGTGCATCTGTCCAGCATGCATGTATCCAAATGTAGTTTCATATGGGTGAGTATTTCAGAGCTGGTTGAGTTTCTCTGCATTGGCAATAAATTCATTTAATTGTCTGGGACAGCTCAAGACATTTGACTGGGTTGAAGAGGAATTTGCAATATGGATTTAGAAATAAAAAAATTTGTTATTTGAATGTGAAGGGTAGGACTTCCAGGCAGTGTTGCAAAAAGGTTAGAGCATGAAGTTTTCAAAAGATTGTTAGGGGAATCCATGGTTACAAGGCAAATAAGGCTTACCCTAACCCCCCCCCCCCCCAGCAGAGGAACACCCAAAGGGAATAGTATGACTGCCGATAACACTGCACAGGAAAATTCCATACTATTCCAATGGCCCAAGCAGATTTAAAAGAATTGAAGATGAGGGAGAGACAGGGTAGTAACCCAGTGTCAAACATGAGCCACCTAAAAAACAGGACTTTTGCAGTGGATGGTACTGGTAGTACCTGGGGAAAAAACTCATTTGCAGGTCTCCAAAGAACTTGGATAGTCAAGGGATGAAAATAACTAGTCTCATGCAGTTTTTGCACACTGCAGAGTTTATACTCCAATCAGGTCAGATTAATGGTGACTAGAATGAGGTACTTTATGTTACTCAAATGTTTCTCAGGCAATGGCTTTGCCATACAACAGGGATATTGAAGCCTCAAGGTGATTCAGTAAGCATTGGACAGTCTTTTGGAAGCCTTAGGCTCACTAATTTGGAGCAGCACCTAGTTTCCAAAACTAGGAATCTGACTTTGAATGCAATGGGGGAGGGGGCTATGAATAGCCAAGGAAATGGGGGATGAGGAAATGCAGTTCATGTAAACAGTGTAGATTTTGAAGGGGGCAAGTTTCCAGGTACCTGGTTTCCCCAGTTTTGATTACTGGGAAGGGAAGGTTTGATTGTAATACCAATGGGTGGTGTACATGTTTTGTTCTACATGCCCAGCGTTCTATGTTGGGATAGGCCCATTAAGGGTTCACATTTCCCAGCATTTATATGCTACAAGCAAGGCTCACCACTTTAGTGCCCTGTACAGACACCCTGCAATGTAAAGGTTTCACACCCTGAAAGGGGCGGTGACTGGGAGACTAGTTGAAAAGGAATTAAAAATGTCATGTACACTTGTATTTCATGTAAAGTTGTTTTATTTTATGCTAGCAACAACTTAGTTTTAATATGAAAGTTTCACTATGTCAATGGTCATTGCCCCTTTTTAAAGTGGGGGTTTCATTTTTTTTGGTGCCATTTTAAAAGAATGGGTTTGAATTAAGTGTCTGATGTGAAGTTCTGTGGATGTATGAACAAGGTCTTCTGAGCTTACTGGTGTGGCTTTTAGTGAGCCATTTCATGGTGGTTTACATGCATGGTTTTGGTGGTTTACTGAAACTGCAGTGGTGGTGCTGTGGTAGTGGTGTCACCTCAGTTAGACATTGCCCGTTCGATTCTCAGATAGAGAATCTTCTATGTGGTGACATGCGTGAATGGGTGTTCCTTCATTGAAGGTTGTGAGTTAGGCCCGACAAAGCCAGCATGTAAAAATCTACTGCCAATCATTAGCAGACTGGAGTTCCGCTGTGGTGACCCCTAACTGGGAAAAGCCGAAAGACAAGACATGCATTATGCAATGTATACTCCAAATTCTGCTTTTTAAATCCACTTCTGCCTTCTTGCCTTACTGTTATAACAAGAAACCCAGGCCAGACTTGCAAATTGGTCACATCTCAGTGCTCTGCCCCAGTAATTTACATCCCCTTATAAAGTTAAATTCATTTGTCCTGTTAAGATGCAAAGTGCATTTCAGATCATTCTGATAGCTAGCACATATTCAGTTTTACAGACATGGTACATTTCATGTAGGCCACACAGCAAGATAAACAGTTGTTGGGAATAAATGCCATATCCCATTTTACTAACAGCTGGATTGGATTGGTTTCCATCGTTTACAAAACCCACATGGTAAAGTAGCAGTCCTCATGTCAGAACTATCATGCACGTCTTTTAAGGGCAATATTTATTTTGTTAGACACTGAATACAGTTAAGCATTGAAAATAAAATACTATAAGTTTTACAAACAGACCATGTACAACATGCATACAAGTGTAAACCATGATTTTATTTCAAAAATTAGGTTCATAGATGGTACTAGGCTAACTGGCCTTGAGGGCCATTTTAAGCAAAGCCATTTTCCATTTGTGTATGGATTAATACCATTTGGTTGGAGACTGGCCTTACCCATCCCATGGTTGATTATATATTACACCTAAACGTTCATACCATAGATAATATAGCAATAACCCACGCCTGGGTGTGGGTAATGCAGGATTTATCCACGGTTGGCGTGGTTTGGTCCAGAGGGACCAAACAAAGACAACTGTGGGTAAATCCCACATTACCTACACCCAGAAGTGGGTTATTGCTATTATGCAATGACATTTAAGAAAATAAATTACTTTTCTTAAATAATGGCATTGTATAATGCCTCTTTGCTGCCCTTCTGCAGCTGGCTGGTATCCGCAGCAGTTCTGACGTACTGCGCATGCTTACACAGTACATCAGAGCTGTGGCCAAAAGCAACAGAGAAAGCAAGATCTCCGTTGCTTTTTACACTGTCGCTATGTTAAAGGAGTTTAACATAGTGATACAGCTTTAAAAAAAGCAATGGAGATTTCAGTTGCTTTTTTTAAGCCATGTTCATAGGTTCATAGGTTTATACTAGGCTATCTGCCCTAAGGCATTTATAAGCCTAGCCCAAATTATTGTGGCTTACGCCACCCCTTATATGAAAAAATACTGTGCCCATTAGTTTGTTGTGCCTCTGTCCAGCAGTGACCCAGAGATGATTCCCGGGGTAAACCTACGATCTCCCATCCACAGGTCTAGATTTCTCTTGAACAGAGTCAGCGAGGTGCTCTGCCTCACATGGACCGGGATTTTATTCCACAGCATAGGGAGTCTCTGAGTGATAAATCTATCCCTCCAGCACGTCCTATTTATATCCGTGCTAAGGTTTAAGTCGCTTGCTCTAGTGGTTTTGGTGGATTTGGATTTTTTGAGGTGGAGCATGTCCATTAATTCCGGGTTGGACATGGCCTTGTATGTCAGGCACATGTCACCTCTGAGCAGACGGTATGCGACTGAATAGAGCTGGAGTTTCTTCAATCTGGCAGCATATGACAGATTTTGGAGTCCCTTTATCCTTTTGGTGAGGAACTTTTGGGGTCTCTCCAATTGCTGCAGATGTCGGGTGAGATACATCCCGAATGGGGCATTGTACTCTATCATTGGTCTGATAAGTGAAGAGTACAGGGGAACAATGACTTCACTAGATCTGGATGTGAATCCCTTCATGATCAGGTGGGCAATGTAGAAGGTCTTTCTAACCACTTTAGCAATGTGAGTGTCAAAAGAAAGGCCACTGTCAACCTGGGTCCCCAGGTCCCTGATAACCTCTTCTGTGCTTAGTGGATTGCCACCTATATGGTAGCTTGGGGTTACCTTGTTTTTCCCGAAGGGTAGGACTATACATTTTTTGGCGTTTAACTTCAGGCCATGGCTCTGGCACCAGCTATCTGTTTCCGTGAGTCCCTTCTGAAGGATCAGTGTCCGATGCACTTTCCACTATGGCGCCCAGTTTGCAGTCATCTGCAAACTTTGTCAGCCAAAGTCCTCCCATGTTGGCCTGTACTTCTGAGAAGTAGATGCCAAACAATAGGGGGCCAAGGACCGAGCCCTGTGGGACACCACTTGTGACCGGCTTGGAGTCTGACACAGCGCTAGCAACTCTAACCCTGTGGGTTCTGTCCTTAAGCCAGTTTGCAACCCATCTTGTGACATATGGGTTTACATTTAAGCTGGTAAGTTTTTCTACAATACCCGAGTGGGGTATTGTGTCGAAAGCCTTTGCAAGGTCAAGGTAGGCTGTATGGACTGCCTTTCCCTCAATGGCCTTGGTGACTATTTCGAAGAAGTCGACCAAGTTCAAAAGGCATGATCTTCCCTTGACAAAGCCAAACTGGGTCAGGTCCAATGTCTGCAAGTCCCCTATATCTTTGTTTATGAGCTCCATTATGATCCTCTCCATAGCTTTGCAGACTAAGACTTGTTAAGCTTATGGGGCGGTAATTACCAGGGTCCGTAGAGGCGCCACCTTTGTGGAGTGGGACCACAGTTGCCGTACGCCACTCCTTGGGCACGTATCCTGTGGTAAGGCTGAGATTAAACAGCTGCCTTATGTGCGGGTTTAATTCCTCATTTAGCTCGTGTAGCACACAGCCGGGGACACCATCTGGTCCCATTGATGCTGTGTTTTTAGCTTTAGAGAGAGCAGCTTTCACCTGCGCATTTGAGATGTCCGGGAGGCTACACTCGGCTGGGATAGTTCTCTCTCCTTTAGGGGGGGAGAGGGGCGTGAAGTTTGCACTGAACCTGTCTGCCAGTATGTTGGCAATGTCTGTGGGTTCAGTGATTTTTGTATCATTTTGGACTAATTCTGAGCATATCTGTGAGTTTCCACCCAGGTTCCTAACATAGCTGAAAAAGGCCTTATGATTGTCCTTTGAATCCATGGCAATTTTTCTCTCAAAATTGGCCTTAGTTGATTTTATGAGTGCTCGTATTTTTTACTAATAATGATCAGGGTGACTTCCCTTTTATGGATTTTGTTCTATCATGTAATAGCTTTCTCCTCTTATTGTAAAGTTTGTTAATGGCTGGGGTCCACCAGACTGGACGTTTGCCCTTTGTGGAAAGAGTCTTGGTTTTATTTGGGATTGCCTGATCCATGCAGTCCTGGAGGTGTTCATAGAAGGCATTTGTAAGGGCTTCCGCAGCTTGGGTTGTGGTTTCCTCTGACTCAGGGGCCTTGAAGGATACCACACCAGTCTTGAGTAGTGAGAAGTTTGCTTTAGAGAAGTTCTTCACTATGGTCTTTTTTGTTTGGGGTGGGGGCGGGATGTGGATTTCCAGTGAGATTAGTTTATGATCAGATCTCACCAATGAGGGATATACTTCCGGTGTGGAGCATTTTGTCCCCATGTTTGTGACGATGAGATCTAGTATATTTTCTCCTCTCGTGGGAACAGTGACTAGCTGTTCCATGGCATTTGAATTTATGAACTCCAGGAACCGTTGGGCTAGAAAGTTAGGGCTTGAGTAATGTTCCCAGTCTATATTCGGGTAGTTGAAGTCACCCAATATGATGGTGTTTGGAGATACATTTATACCCTCCAGTGTCTTCAGGAAGGCTGTGTGGGGTTCCTGAGTTTGAGAGGGTGGCCTGTAGCATGCTACAATTTGTAGAGCAGTTTTGCCTATTGTTAGTTGCACCTGGATGGTTTCCGAAGCTTCATGCATTGCCACCAACCTGGAGGTGTGAGTATCCTTTATGAATATGGATACACCCCCTCCTTTTGTGGAGTGGTCCGGGTTTTGGGGCGGGCATGATATGAGGTAAAACCTAATAGTGCCGGGGTGCTCTCAGGAGCCTTGAACCAGGTTTCAGTTACAGCACAGACATCGATGTTCTCCATACTGAGAAGGGCCTCGAGTGCGTGCATTTTGAGATTTAGACTTCTGGCATTGAGCAGCATTACCCTCAATTTCTTCCCATTTTTGTGTGTCGCTATGTTAAACGCTTAGCATAGCCAGAGTGTTTTAAAAAAGAGACTTATACTAATGGAAAGAGTCTGGGCAACTGGACCTTTTTCCATTAGTATAAGTCTATTTACAATGTGCACTCTGGCCAATCAGCGTGCACGTTTTGGAATATTAATGGGGGGTCATGGTATAATAACTTTGTTACAGAGCAGCAGTGTCCTCAGATAGAGATCTGGCCTTCCAAACTGTTCTGATGTTGCAGAAGGGGTTTACCAGTGCGAGGTAGTTGTGACAGGGCTTGGAGTCAGTCCATGTTAAGTGTTTAGGCCTTCTATCTCTAAAGTATCTGGGTGTTCGACTTGTTGAATGTATCTGAGCAGATACATGCCAGAGGACATTATATTCAATGACTTGTCTTATGAGGGCTGAGACAAGGGGGAAATATCCCAGATCTAGACAATCCCTTTACTCGTATGCTGTACAAAAGGAAGGTGTTATAATGGACGTGTGGGCAGTGACAACTTTTGACCAACAAGTTCACAAATCTTGAACTGGGTCAACTCTTTGGTGCATCAGTGGTAGTTCCCTGGGTTAGAGCATTGTCCAAAGGATGCAATAATGCATTTTATGGTATATATTTTCAGGGCATGATTTTGGCACCAGTTATTTTGAGTCAAACCTTCCTACAGGATGGTAAGGTCATTTGGGGATTTAGTAACTGCTCCTAGCTTACAGTTATCTGCAAACTTGGTCAGCAAGAGCTCTTTGGCATTTGGTTTTACAAGAGAAGCCAAAACAGGAGAGTTCCCAGCACTGAGCCCTATGGTTACAATGTAGTAACCTGTATTTAAAGTCAGTATTTTTTCATGTATAGGGTCATCCCCCCAGTAGAGTCAGGATCACCACATACCTGGATTAATTTGTTAACCGAAAGATACTGTGTTAAGCAACATTTCTTGGTAAACTTAAGTTGGTATTTTAGTTGGTGCCAGAGAACTCCCACATTCAATAATCTGGTGTTAATTTAATGGGCAGATGAGTAGTGCTGAAGATGCAGTTTAGTTTGTTTTAATAACTATTCATACCATATTGACATTGGGCTTTTGGACTGCTGACGTTTTCATTTAGAGTCCATTTATGAATGTCAAACTGCACCTTAGAAATATAGGTGCTTCATTCTTCATCTGGGAATGTAGTGAGGAAAAATTACTTTATCGGTTATATAAACCAATAAACCAATAACCCAGATCAATCTTTTATAAGTTAAAAGAATTAAAATTAAAGGGCACATTACAGTAGAGAAGCCCACCTTCAGTTGTAAGTAGACATGCTAAGAGCTGCCACCTGAAGTATAACAGGTCAGGCTATAAGGGTGTCGAGATTAAACAAGAGTGGTTACTAAATGGACTACAGAGTCATTGAGAGGAGTTTATAAGCAGAGTAGGAAATGGCTGCTACAGATAAAAGGCAGCAATAGAAAAATGCAGACAAATAATGTCTTCACAGAAGATGGCTGGAGCTCAAGGATGGGCAAATACCTCCTTATGCTGCGGTCTTTGTATATAGCCAAAGCACAATAAGCATTTTAAGTGACAACTGGAAAATATCCTACAAATTTGTGGGTGATGGCCCTAGTAAAGACAGGTTTTCTAAAAAGCAGAAAAAAACAAGAGTTCTGACAAAAGGACTGACTTTTGCATGTGGGTTTTGTAAGCAATGCAAATATATAGCCAACAAAGAGTGGCTGAGGATAAGTGTTAAAGGAACCACATACACTATGCAAAACATTCCACAAACTGCACCACTGTTGGCCTTTCATACTGGATCAAATGAATTTACCTTTACAAGGGGATGTAAATAATGCATGAAAGAGGTGAGCTGAAAATTTAGATTTTAGGCGCCAAACTGTTTTTGCCTCAGTGATACTATATGCACTTTAGAGATGAACACAGACTGCTCTGAAAGAGGGAGAGGGAGAGCACAAATAGGTAACCAAGCCATTTTTGTAACAAGTGTTCTTATTCTGAAGAACATGTTAAAATAAAAAGGTGAACCATTTTTGTTTGACAATTCCTTAGTATTTTTGCAGGTTTTACTGAAGTGTAGTAGTGGCTTATTTTTTTGTATAAATATACAAAGACAAGTGACATTTGGACCACAATAGGCATTACATTTTGAAAGTAATTTTACAAGGAAAAACCCATCATGCATCTACAATTTAAATTAAATGGGCATTCCATTGTCTGGAATACTACGACACCCACTTAAATGTTCAGAACCAAGTCATTCTAGCATTAACATGGGTGAATTGATTAAAAGAAATCATTTCATGAAATCATTTCTCCACCCATATGCAAGAAACAGCTTGCATTTGTACAAAAATTAGTGCCAGTTATTACACAATTACTGTATGAAAAGGTGGTCTACAGGTTGATTCATTTCAGAAAGTAGGGATGGTACCAGAGTGACAGCCATTATACAGATTTATAATAGATTTCAAACAGGGTCTTGATTCAAACTGCACAGAAAATGTTACTGCATCCTATTTAACTGCAAAGTTTGTTTTTTAAACAACCAATCTGATTGGGCCTAGATTTACATAAAAGGAGGCTACTGAAGTCTTTTTCCCCAGTAATGTTTTTTATATACATGAAAGCAAAGTTCTGAAGTCTAGGAAGTGCTAGCATGATGCACAATAAAGCTTTCAGAAAAGGCTGCTATGATGTTTGTATCCGATTACTGACCTAGAAGGTATACTCACCTGGCTAGAAAGAATTCACATCTCTTCTCTAGGGAGAACAGCAAATTTAACTGGGACACTCTTCCTCAAAGTATTCTGATTGAAATGCAAATTTCATACTCAACTGCTGTGAGCAAAGATGGTAGGTACTCAACTGCTGTGAGCAAAGATGGTAGGTAAGGAGCCCCCCTTTTATACAAGCTCTGCTCCAATATGTTGCACATTAAGCCTGAAAGAATTATTGCTAATCATATTAGAGCTTTCAAGCCTGAAAGCTAATTATCGCTAATCATATTGGAGCTTTGTACAAGTGCTGGACTCAAAGCAAGTTAAGGTTTCTCATCTTCGGCAAGTAAATTGGTTAAGCTTAGAACAGCCTGTTAAATCTAGCCTAGTAATTAAATTTAGGCAACCACGAGTCAAAGGAAAGGGAAAGAAAATGTTGGGATTGGCATAATGGTTAAGGCCTTTACCTCACAGGTACAAAGTAGAGAGTTTTATTCTGACCACTGGTTATTGGCTAGGCTTGTAGCCTGTAGACCGATAGCCTAGTATTACATGACCCATATAACCTGCTTATGCGTGAGACATGGATGCCAACAATTCACCACAATGTCAAGAATACAAAATTAGAGGACTGAAGTCACAAGCTTCCTTCAGAAAATGTAGGAAGAGCAAGTCAAACAAATATCAGCTTTCCAAGTTTAAAGGTCAGGGACACATTACTGGCAGACAGCAAGCAGAAACAAATCAGATTTTAAATTCCGACTATCGTTTGATGGTCAGTCCTGGCAGACTTAAAGGTCAGGTCTCAGTTAAAACAGGGGATTCCTACTATTTGTTAAGATAAGGTCGTTCACGATAGTGGCACTTAAACTGAGCCATCATATTGTGGCATAATCAGAGCTCCATGACCCATCATTTGGTGCAGGAGCTTTGGCCTTTGACAGGAGTATTATACATGCAAATTGAAAGCAGATAAAGTTAGGATTACATTTTTCTTCTGTGCTGAAAGATCTGGATTTATTCTTCATATTTCTAAACCAAGACCACTGTATGGGACTTGTTATACTCTTTGCAGTCATGTTGCAGATGACCCATCTCCTAGATACTTCTGAAGGTTTCTAGATCAGATGTTATTTCACATTTTTGCCTTCTCAGTTTGTCCTTTCACTGCTTGTCAAGTTACCTTCAGAGCCAGATGGTCATCCCATTTAAAAACAAGAAAACTCAGACTTACATGAATCTGCCTTTGTCAGCAACAAGGCAGCTGCGAACACAAACCATCCTTGGATAGTCATACTTCAGGTGATCTAAAGAGAACAAAATGTGCAAGTGAGGACATGTTAACAAGTCAACATTTAGTACATTTTCAATGTTACTTAAATGAGATAATGTATACATCATGCTTTAAGAGATGGAGGGGGAAGGAAAAGTTAACTGGAAAATTAGGAGTTTGCCTGCAGATGTTTGTGTAAAAAGACTTTAAATGTGCAGGCTGAAGAACAGTGCACAGATTATACAAATTACACAAATTACACATGGGTGATCTCATACTTCTAAAATACAACCATCTGTTAGAACATTACCAGACCAAATGAGTGACCAACATCCCTGTACTCAAATGTAAGGCAGTGAGTGTACATACACACGTCTACACGCCAGTAGCAGTGCACTGCTGAAATGCAAACAGGCAGGAACCAAATCAATCTCTCTGCCAAAGCCTTGGAGTATAAATTCACAAGCACACCTTGTTAAATATACATAGTAATCACCCAATTTACCAATAAAACAGAAGAATTCAAAAGTGAAAGAAAAAACTTCCAGTTACATTCTAGACTAAGACCTTGCATGCGCTTTCACAGAGTGATTTGTTTTTTGTATAAAGTGAGATCCCATATTGTTAAAGTGCCACCCAAAAAGATGGTGTTCCAGGAAAGCAGCATCCCTCCCTAATACTACATTGCTACATGGAGCAAAGTAAACTGATGTGGGGATTCCTGTTGAAGATAACTAACATATAGAGCTAGTGATTCATTTAAGCAGAGTCAGTAAGAAATGATACATGCTGGTATTTTAACATCTTCCCAAACAGAGAACACATCTGCATAAAAAGGATGGCAGAGTACAACTGGATATTGAAATATAGTATCCAGCAATGGATAAATTCTCTTTACAAGGGATTACGTAGTTGGAAAATGCTGTTGTAATAAAGCATATCCTACACGTGTTCTGGTGTTACTATTGTGGTGTATTCAAGACTACATTTTTTAGTGTTATTACATATGACTAACTGCATGACAAAGTCAGATATAGTGAATGATCCAACTTCTGAAGTTAGACATTTTCACTCCCAAAAGAAAGGAATACCAGCACCCACTGAAGTGCACCAGAAAAGAGTTTTCCAAGGGAAATTGCTTATGGAGTTGAAAGTTGAATTGTGCTCAGCAAGTGAGCCTTGGCAACTGTTCTCAGCAAGTTGGGCACCTGGTGATACTGGAGAAGTGCAACACCATTCATAGAGGTTCATTCTTAAGTAGCAACTCCTGAAAAGGGTTAAAACTAGAGCTTTAAGAAACAGTGCTGTGGTGCAACCCTGATCTGCTGCGTTTTGCACACTGGGTGTAATATTGCTCCTGTTACTACAACACAAGGAGTATGCTGCTGCCATATATGGCTATAGAATGATCCAATACAAGTGTTAATTTAAAGCATAATGAATGTCCTCACACCATGTCTCATTACTCAGAGGAATTAGACAGGGAAATAAAATACTGTAAGCATTTTAAACTGGTTATCCACAAATCTTCACACATTGTGTGAGCCATATTAGTCCAACTAGGCTAGTGGCCTCTCAGGGGAGTTGGTATTTATGCTACTAGGAGAAATTTGGGGAACTTCACTGTCATTGTGGAGACTAGGGCCAATTTTGCAGGAGCACTTCTGTTTGCGTAGCTGGTCTACAAAAACAAGGATGCAGATACAGACCAGAAAATGCGTGTAGGATTTGGAGGTTGAGAACCTGAGATGTAAAAACCTGTCAGAAGGCTTGGGGGAGGACTTAACTGTGGTGTAGAGTGAACCAGGATATGAAGGTGCTTCCTGGGAGGATATTATGGAGAATAGGACATTTTAGGAGTAACTTACAAAAAATGTTGGAAGTGGGACATGATGCAAGTAATTTATGGATGGAGTGCAAAAATGAAAAAAGTGAGTAAAGGGGGAAGTGAATTAGACTGGTAGAGGATTTAAAGGGATAGGTACAAGAGAAAATAAAGGAAAACTATAGCTAATGATAGGGGGCTGGTATAATGGTATAGTAACACTAGCCTAGTAATTGGGCATGAACTTATGAAACCATGAATCAAAGGGAAGAACATTTTAGAGTTATTTCTGTAAATGTTAATAGTATTTAGAATATATTAATAGGGAATTTGGAGTGGTGATACATGGTGTATTAGAAGACAAGATTTTTAACAAATTATCAAAACTATGGGGAAAAAAATTGGGAATTTGGAAAATGTTCTGCAATACCCATATTCTGTAAACACAGAAAAGGCAAAAGATGCAACATTAGCAAGATGGGAAGATTAACCATTGTAGATTTAAATTAGGAACATTATATGCTTATTATAAAGGGAAGCATTTTTCAGATTAAACAATAGAATTATAATAGAAGACCTATTATAGCATACGAAAACTGTTGCAAGTTAAAACTTTAGACTTAAGGGGCATAATGCAAGATTTAGATACAAGAGAAGAGGCAGTTGAAATAGGATTTTCCTATCTTGCAATATGGCTGGAGAAAATGTATAAAATTGGGAAAGGATAAAATGAGAAAGCATGGAATTAAGGAGAGATCAAGTTATGGAAAGGATTACCATGAACTGGTCTGAATGGTGGGAGGCTAAGTGATGCAAGAAAATAAAGGAACACTATGCACTGAACATTTAGAACAGGAGTACAGAATTGAAAAGAGATCAAAATACAATTGAGTTAATCAGATTTATACTGCAATCTTCCTGTACTAATGAGAACAAAAGTGCTAGAGATAGAAAGAACCCAGGAAGATTATGAATAGTCTAGTAAAGTGTACAAGAAAAAAATGGAATCTGATGGTATTATTATAATCTCTATTAAGACAAGAAATTTAAACTAAAATGGAAGTTATGGAAGACAGTACAAGGGGGGGTGGTTAGCATACAGTAAGTAAAAATACTTGCAAATTGACACATGGAGTGGTCAACTAGGATGTCAGAGTTATATACTCTGGATTAGTTATAAATGAGATAGTATGTGAAAACATGTTAACTGCAAAAAGATTTGCATAAATGAGCGTCTAGATACAGATGGCTGTAAATCAGTAGAAGAGGTAGTGAATATTACTTTTACAGTGAATTAAATGTATGTTTGGTATAAAATTTGGGAATAAAGATGCAAGGTAGAATTCAATGGGGAAAATAGAATAAAAGCCTATCTTTTCTAGGCAACACAAGTTATTCAGAAAAAAATGCTTATTTGAAAAATGCAGTACTGATGGGGAAAATTTAGGTTGCCAACAGTATTTGAAAAGGAATTATTGCAGACATTTTTTTCAATTAGGTTCTAGATATTAAACCCTAGAATAAAGGGTAAGGAGGTTTAGGGTTAATTAACCCTGTGGTATATGCTACTTCATTAAATATATTTGTTCAAGTTTTAAAAAGATGACATGAAAGAAAAGTACCATTTTACAATGGAGTATGATAAAGTTACAAGTGAGCAAATTAAATGTTAAAATATTTTTGTAGAAAATAAATGTATAGAAAAAGTATGGTACAAGAATGTAATACTATGCAAAATAAGATGAAAAGGTAAAGTTATAAAAATAGGCAAATGGCATAATCTGAAAGTGGAGTGTAAAGATGTTTTGTAAAAGAAAATGTGCCATATAAAAGTAGTAATAGAAGTATGGAACATGCGTTTTTGAAATGAGTAGACTCAAATATAGAAGTGGATAAACAGACATTAAATATGGATGATATGCCAAGTAGACCACCCCCCAAAATCAGTATCTACATCTTTGCTAAACTGGTTGAATAGTCAGGAACAGTAACTCATTGATAAAAAATGTAAACAATTCTTATGAATGTGCAGCAAATTCATTAGGCTTGGGATGGCAATTTCTCTAACCCAGGCACAATTCATTAGGCTTGTGATGGCAATTGCTCTGTAACCCAGGCACAAGTCTCCAAGTCTATACAAGAATATACTGATCAGGACTTTAGTCAGTCTGTGTAAGCCACATAGTGGAGTCCCTTGATCTTAGGGAGAAACCTCAGAGGTCTCACCCAATTGCCACAGGTGCTCTGTACAGTACATGCTGAAAAAGGGGTTACTGGATTATAGGCCCAATTAGTGATGGGTATAGAGGGGTTATAACCTTTGATCTAGGATGCAATGCTTTTGCTACATAGAAAGCCTTCCTTACTACAGTACACACATGGTGGTCAAAGTTAAGGTCAGTCTACTTGTGATCCCAGATCTTACTACTTCATAGGCACAGAGTATTGTTAATTTTAGACCAATGATGCATGTCTGCATTCAGTTTGAGATCATGAAGACAGCGTCTGCACAACACCCTCCTGAATTGACATTTGTGGATTCAATAACTGCACCTAGTTTCAGTCAAACTTGGGTCAGCTACAGACCTTAGTTTTGGCCTGAACGTCTGAGAAGTAAACAGTAGGGGGCCTAGCACTGACCCTAGTGGCACACTGCAGGTGACAGGTCGGTTGGTTGAGTCAACCACACTGATAGTGAGACAGTTGGCAACCCATCTTGCATCAAAGGGGTCTATATTAAATTTACTAAGCTCATCAGTAATGCCCAAGTGTGGGATTGTGTCAAAGGCCTTTGCCATGTCAAGGTATGCTGTGTGCACAGATTTGCTGTCAGTGGCCTTGGTCACATTTTCAAACAAATCCACGAGGTTTACCAGGCAGGATCCACCCTTAAATCAGAATCTGGTGGTACCCAGGGTTTGGAAGTCACCTATGTCTATTTATAAGGTCCAGGATACAGTCCATGGATTTACAGATTAGGCTGGTCAGGCTTTGGTCTTGGCAACAGACCCAGGAAGTACCTTTGTGGATGGGGATAACTGCTCCTGTTAGAGTCTGCAGGAATAAAGCCAGTGGTTAGGCTGTGTGATTAAACTAGCATCACCATAAGTACCCTATTCAGTTTGTTTAGAATACAGCCTGGGATGCCATTTTGTCCAATAGAAGCTATTTTGCATTAAGACAAGGCTTTAATGACCTACTCTTTGGATACACAAGCTGGGGGAGTTGGAGGCAAGATGTGATAAGTTTGGAGGGGGGGATAAGGGAGTGAAATTTTTACTAAATCTATCCACTAGCAGGTTAGCTCTTACTGTGGGATCAGTGTGATACTGTTAGGACCCAATTATGGGCCAAACTAGCGACTACCTTTTAGGCCATGTACATAGTTGTAAAAGGCCTTGTTATCCTTGGCTGTGATTGAGAAATTTAGCAAAGTTACCCTTACAGAATTTGATGTGTTGGCCTTATTTGCCTATTGACGCCAAGTGTACTATTCCATTGGTGAGCCTTGCCTAAGTTGGGACTCTGGCTTAGGATCTCTCTGAACAGCTGTGTCTATACACCTATAGAAGTGATGGTACAGGGCTTTAGTGTAAGCTTGGTTAGTTACCACTTCCAGCTGGGGCTGCAACAATGAAAAGTTTATTTTATTTGTGGTAAACGCTGTATTTTTCGTGAACCTCACAGGTGGCAACAAGTCTCCAGCTTGTCCTCAGTACTAATACAGAATGGACTTCGCCCCGATTCACCTGTCTGGTTACGCTTTGAATATGGACGGACTTTCTTGGCAAGTTACAGGCAGATTGTATCCACATGTAGCGGTTTGTGCCAGCAACTCAATGCACTTGTTATATTGTGATTTTCTCTCCATGCATTTGTTTTCAGCTGTATCGAGATTATGGATTTATATTATCCTAGTGTTGTTGGACACCTAGATCAGGAGATTATCTGCTTTCTTAGTAGTTTTCTGGGATGTATACATGCATCTGTTGTATTGTTTTGCAAAAGCTAAAACCGAGATAGGTGGGTTATATATGCAGGCATTTTCTTACTCACATTTTCAAATTGCAATTTAATATTTTCCCAGAAGAATTGCCTTTATTGTAGATCTGTACTGTTTAAGCATTCATGCATTTCAAAATCAGAACTTTTAATCCTGACATAAGGTAGTGTAATATTGGCACCATGCTTAGTTTCTATTACACAGTAATCTGGCACAGATATTTGATAGACAATTGAGTTAGTTACAACCTTGTCCTTTTTTAATCTGATGCCAAGTCGCATTTCTTACTCTGAGGATTCCAATGGGAATTTGTTAGCTGAATTGTAGCCACTGCAGTTCTTCCCCTGGTTTGTTTTACCACTATAACCTGGAGCTATGCTCCACTGCAAGTTGCTTTACTCTTGGTCTAAGTTCTTAATGGTGTAGAACTGTCTACAACTCTAAACCTCACTGACCCTACAACAACACTGATGTCCTAGTGCTGGGGAACAGAATACAGTGTGGGTGTCATGGAATAGAGTTAAAAGCTCATGTTTGAAGGCTCTAATCACATTACTCCAGGGTGGGTGGCTGGGTATTGGGCCTTAACAGGCTTTAGGTCTACAGCTTGTACTATTAAGAGAGGAGCAAATAGAATGACTAGCTTGTTGAATAGGTCGATATTAGAGGGAGGATCCTGAGGAATGCTTTCATTGAGGTATGATTGGGAGGATCCCAAGTGAGGTATGATTGGGCCTTTAAATGTGGCCTTAAGACTGAAACCATTAAGTCAGTAAATGAGAAAAAAAACATTAAGCAAATAAGTGAAGGCTCTGCAACACAACAATTGTACTGGTTTTGTCCTGTACTCTTGTATATAGTTATTTATAAAAATGGGGACCACGAAGATTCAGGGGATATAGAAGCAGCTCAAGACACTTCTGAGTCAAACTACTAGCACTCTACTTCCATGAAAACTGGGGTATTAAACAGTGGGTGCTTGAGTTATACATTCAAGGGGATTCATAAGGCTTTCAAGAATTATGATTTATATACGAGGAACACTAGGAGATGCAACTGATTGCTTTTAAAAATTGGTTAGCCAAACACTTGCCACAAATGACGGATATAAACAAGCAACTTGCTTTAAGAGAAGTAATGCAGATAATTACCAACATTTTGGCCAAGATCTTAGCAGGTCTGTTGAAGTCTGCTATCTGAACTCATTTCCAGTAGTCAGCTTTATTAAGGGTCTTCTGGGAAACCTGGTCTTTTTTGTTCTTCCTCACAGCTCTAGGCAGCAAGAGGTCCTTTATCCCACATATAGCTATATATCTAGATTTTAATAAAGCACTTAATTCTAAGGCATTGGCATTATTTGAAGCCAGTAGAAGCTTGTGGTACTGTGATTATATTCTGCCCTGCTGTACAGTTCTTTATATTGCCCTTTATATTCTGCCCTTTGTACAGTTCTTTATATTCTGCCCTTTGTACAGTTCTTTATATTCTGCCCTTTGTACAGTTCTTTATATTCTGCCCTTTGTACAGTTCTTTATATTCTGCCCTTTGTACAGTTCTTTATATTCTGCCCTTTGTACAGTTCTTTATATTCTGCCCTTTGTACAGTTCTTTATATTCTGCCCTTTGTACAGTTCTTTATATTCTGCCCTTTGTACAGTTCTTTATATTCTGCCCTTTGTACAGTTCTTTATATTCTGCCCTTTGTACAGTTCTTTATATTCTGCCCTTTGTACAGTTCTTTATATTCTGCCCTTTGTACTCCAGTTTTCAAACCCCACGTCAGAAGCCTTTCCATTATTGCAGAGAACCAGGCGTGGTCGGTTTGCTTTCCTATCCATGCTTAAAACCTAAAAGTTGTTAAAGCTATCAGCTATCGATGTTTACTACCAAACTTTTTTGTATGTTTTAAACAAACCTACCCATGAATGCAACATTATTAAAACAGACTTATCTAACATGGGGACTTGTGTTCACTGCATGACTTTCAACCCACCAATTCCAGAACATGACATGGCAGCCAAGACTCCACCTTTGTTTCAAAAATGCTACCATGGTTAGTCAATTCTACAAAACCAGAATATGCACACCTTCTGGGGGTGCTTCTCACAGTTAGTGATGAAAGTGATATGGTTTTGAAGCAAGACCATTGACAAATTCAGGGTATGGTACCTGAAGAAACATGGATCACAATAAAAAAAAGTGGTTGAGTAATTGTCTCCAAGACAAAACCTAATGTCTTTAGATAGCATATAGACCATTTCCTTGCATAGAGGGGGAGCCATTTTATTGGTCTGACTGGATGGAAAAGGGACATTGCATTAGTGTGATCTGTTTGAGAAGCAAGAAGGATACTTTTGTAGCCCATACAACAGATTACATTTGCAGAAGGGACTCCCTTTTGTGACTGAAGGGATTCCCTTGTGACTCTAGGGCCAAGTGAGAAGGAATACTGCACTGAGTGGTTGGTGCTAAAGTTAAATTTATGAGCCCATTATTTTGTACCATGACATGGTCTGCAACTGACTAAACTTGCTTCTCACTGCATTTTGAGACACTGCTTACTTGCTGGAATTAGGTTCCTTATCTTAAGGAATTATTCCATGGTGGTGGTGGTGCTGCAGTGGTAGTGTCACCTCACAATAAGACGCTTTCTAGTTCGATTCTCAGCTAGAACATCTTCTGCGTGGAGACATGCGTGAATGGGCGTATCTTCATTGAAGGTTGTGCATCAGGGCTGGTAACTCTGCATGTAAAAATCAGCTACCAATCATTAGCAGACTGGAGTACTGCTGTGGCGACCCCTAACTGGGAAAAGCCAAGACATCTGAATTAACTATTCCAGATGCTAGAAGATGTTAACAGATTCAGTGGTAATCTACTTTCATATGTGGCACAAATGGGGGTCTTATGAAGCTCTAAGTGAAATTACTATAGAGAACAACTTTATATTATGGGGTATTATGGCTAATTGTGCATTTCCATGTGTTTTGAAAAAGTTGTTAAAGGAGCCCCACCTGATCCCCAGTCGAATCTATAAATACTAAATCCGAGGTGCACTTTTTTGGGTTATGTAAAAAGGGCTCTTATGTCATCTGATTAAGGATAAACTCATAACAAAAGACAGTCAATAGAGTTCAATGCTTGACCAAATATTTCATGACCATCTGTAATCTCAGACCAAACATGGCTTTGTCTTTCACAAAGACATTGCACCTTGCTTGATTTTAATGCCCTTTTGTAGAGCATGACAAAATAATTTGGAAATTTCATCCTTGTTGCACCCTGCAAAATATGCATACAAGACTCAAATTCTCTTTAATTAGCACTTGAAATAAGACTGATTCTTCAATTTGTCCTATACCACATTTAGATCACCGTTTGTGCCATGGAGGCAATATGGCTGCATCTATTTTTGCAAAGTGTATAGTAGTTTAAGTTAAACTACTAATATACAATACCATGCATCATAAGCTGGTTTACAAAAAAAAATCTAATTCAGTTCTTCATTTCTTCTATTTTTATCCCTGCTCAGCCTGTAGCAGCCAAAATACAGACTCAATATTGATACCCACTTCATGACTCAATATAAACAGTTTGCTAGAACACTGCATTTTTTCACATTGGTCAAAGAGAAACATACCATCCATTTAAGATATTCATCTGAACATTACAAGTAAACATACCAATCTGACTGATCAGGTCACACTTGCTTGCAAGCAAATCCTAGTTGTGATCAAAAGCCAGTAAGCCATTGATACACAAACAATTTCACAAATTGCATTTACAACTAGTTATTTCACTTGTGTCATATGAAAGTGTGCCAGCAATGGAAATACCAATGAGATGTGAATGCTGTCTGAGGTCTAATCAGAGAGAAGGAAAAAGGTGCAGTTTATGTATGCCTGTATTTACATGTGTACATGTAAAGTTTAAATATGCTACAGAAAATCAGAAGAGATCAGGGGATACAGGAGTGTGAAGGCAGAGTCAGCAAGTTGGGGGGGGGCGGGGGTTGCAGGAGAATATGGAGATGTATAGGCGGTAGTCTAAACACCAAACGTGAGGAGACCCTGGACACAGGTGGACAGTAGTCTCTCCTTTAATAAATCACATTGCCACAGTAGTCAGGAAATCCTTCTATATGGCACACCTCATCACAAAAGGTTTCTCATCCAGAAAGGTCATTGTTCCCCTCTACTAGTCACTCATTAGGCCAATTATAGAATACAGCACCCCTTTTGGTATGCATCTAAAGAAAACTAGAAAGGCCACAGAAATAAGTCAAAGAGGATTACCAGCCTCAAAAAGATGCCCTATGTAGACAGTCTCAAAACTCCAGCTTTACTCTGTTGCATATCACCTGCCCAGCATACAAAGCTAAGTCAAATCCAGAGCTGTTGGACATGCTCCACTTAATGAAATTCCAGTCCCTCTGAGCTACACACTAGGGACCTAAACCTTGTCACTACAACATGCTGGAGGGATAGATTCCTGTCCTAGACTTCCCATACTCTTGAAGCTACCTACCCATACTCTGGAACAAGCTTCTATATCAAACAAAGCTCCTCATTAGCACTCAAGAAAAATATCTTGATTGGATGGGAGACAGCCAGGGTACTTTTTTGGCTAGGCTTATATAGGCCTTAGGGCCAATAGCCTAGCATCTACCTATGAACATTCATAGCATCTTCTGCATTTATGATCCAATGCAGTTTATGATGTTTGAAATAGGGCAGTTTCATAGTCCAAATCGATTTCTTAAGGCCACTGTTTCCTGCTTTACATACCAATTGTGCATTGGGATTACAGGTGTCATGCCATTTATGAAACACGACTTGTCAGCAATCCATTACTTAATGGTGTACAGAAATAGGGAATAGTTACTTTTACTCATTTCAGCCTCTTGGCACACGAGCCAGGGACAGCCAAAAATTTATGGCAGAGAGGCTCAAAAAAAAAAAAAAGCGCTCTTATTTTTTAAGTGAAATCTTGTTAACATACCAGTCAACTTGTCCCCGATTCTGACTTGGTTCTGCCCCTCTTAATCCCGCCTGGTAACCGAGGAAGTGGTTAATTGCACTAAGTTTAAAAGCCTCGTTTACTTCAGAAAAAATGTTATTCTGTTGAGGTCTCAATTTAATAGTACTAAGACTTCAAAAACAGGTCAGATTTCTTTGACCGTCTCAGACGGTGTTGAAATTTGTCCAATTGGTTGAGAGCTATGCAGATTCAGTTGCGTCTTCATTGTACTTTAGTATCTCAAATATAGAAGCATGGGTGCTGGAACCATAGCCTGAGGGGGAGGGGAGCTCCCCCACTTTTGCAGAATCCTCCCAACTGAATTGTTGTGCTTTAGCTGATGTGACATCAAACGCACCAGGAATGGGCAGTTTTCATTTAGCTGCTGCCAGGATTTATTTTCAGCTGGGAGGAGGAATCAGAAGGAATGGATTTATTTTCAACTAGGAATCAAAGGAGGAAAATATTTAGGTTTGTCTGGGAGAAGAGAAGGAATGGATTTATGTTCTGCTAGGAGACATTTCTTGAGTAGGTAAACTGCTGCCAGCTGGCCTGGGAGGAATCAGAGCTAGCTGGGGCTGTGTGTAAAGCAAGGCAAATAGACAACTGATAGTTACAGGTTCATAGGTTTTGACATCAAGCATTTGACTTTCTAACCTTTCAGAAGCTGGATTGCCATTATCCAGTGTTAATTTGTTGCCAGTCTAGTTTTTTTTTTTTTTAATATTGTTAATGAGGTGCTGTAAGTGCTGATTTATTCCAGTGTCTTGATAGACAGGGTAATGAATCCATCATATTTCTGTTATTTAAAGTAGTAAGCCTACTCACTGACTTATCAGTTCTAGGAGCAGGTTTATGAAGAGAACTGGGTCAGTCATGCTTGTGCTAAGCACAGGTCCCCTATAAAGGGGTCTACAGGATACACAAAGCAGAGAATTCCTATAGTACAAGGGGAATTCATGTTTTCTAGTGTTAGTTTTCCTTAAGAATCCCTGCACTTTCCTGAATTGCATCAGATGGACCCTTTTTTAATTTGCAGAATGCTGCACACTATTTTCTAGCTGTATTTTAAGAGTACAATTACTTACCAAGTAATCTCCTGCTTATGTTGGAGTATGAGACTTTCTAACAAGTAAGCCTTTTCAATTGTGGTTGCAATACACTGTTAGCTTCATTTATTATCCAATAATTTCTAGATCTTTGATTATGAAATAGACGGACAATGAAATAAAGTGCACGATGGGGATTGATAAGACAAGTGCTGAGAAAAATCACAGCATTAGCTCTTAAGGTGGTCACTGAGCAAAGAGCTGCATAGCTAATTAGACTATACATCATGCACTGTATAGTTAGTCCAACTAACTGAATAATAAAACACATAATGCTAATGAGAAAATGCTGGGCTGCTCTATGGCAGGAGCAACGCTGTAGCAGTATCAGTGATGTGCTGGATGTTACAATGGAGGCATGCTAGCATGGCAAAAGTTAGTGCACCCACACTACAATATAATGCTGCCTGCCTCAGTTCATTCAGAACAGGAAGGGCAGCATAGCACCCCCCAAACATACCAATATGAGTGTGCACAGTAGAAGAATGCACATCCCATTCATCATATAAATAGATAGGAAAGCAAGCAGAGGTACACACAAAGGTAGCTGTAAAATGTTTTGCGGGAAGGAAGATAGTTGTAGAGATAGAACACCTTTCCCAAGATTTACAAAATTGAAAGGGCAGCTGTGGGTGGGCTAGAAGGGCAGGTAGTAGGGGGCAAACAAAACACAAACTCCGATAGAGGGTTAAAATACACATACACAGTAGGGATGGGCACAGATAGAGGGTGAAGTGGTGAAGGGTTGGATAAAAATTAAATGGGGATAATACACAAGGGAAAGAAAGTAAAGATGGGAGGCCAGATCAGACAGCAACAAACTGGCAAAATTCAGAGATGGCCAGGGTTATAGGCTACTCCCCAGTGTCCTGATTTGTGGTGCCCATCACATGACTCTGGTATACACACCACAAGGTTCTTAATTACTGTGGCTGGTACAGAGTTACTAGCACACCTCAGCATTCACTAGCCTTCAGAACTAATGCTAGGAGACCCCCCCCCTTTGGTCAACTTTCAAAATTGGAGATTAAGAGAAGCAGACATGCAGGGCATCAGTGACCCTGTCTGGTCACCTCGTTTCCTCCTGCTGAGAAGCAGAACTATGAACCAATGGCGATCCAGCACCAGGATGACTGGTAAAAATTATTGCACACGTGATATACATAGTCAGTTCTACAGTACAATAGCAGACATCATACACATCTCCATGCCCGGGGAAGACTCTCCTCCCTTTTACAATAACCAGTCACATTCACCTTTCGCTCCTCTGCTGCCATATAACAAAGCTTCCATTTTCTCACTTTGTTTTATCTTTTGCTTAGTCACCTCTCGCATATCCTTAGCTGTGACACCAGAATCATTTTTAATCCATACTCCTACAAACTTCATTTTGTAGTGTTCCCATAAATGGAGATTGCTGAACCAATTCGTATGTCAGCACATAATTTACTGCTATTGCTTTTGTTTTAGCTTCATTAATTTTGTCCAGAAATAGAGCCAACTTAACTACCATACCAATTATATCTTTGAATTTCCGAGTCACTTATTTTTCTTTGCCAGTGGTTCTAAATACAATGCAAATAAAGGGGAGAGGGGGCACCCCTGCCTGGTTCTGCTTAAGTAGAAATTATCAGGCAGGACCCCACCCACTAATTTTCGCCTCCAATGCCTCATCTAACAGCTTTTTTTTTTCCAGGAAATGCAAATGTTCTATTGCCCTGCTCAAAGTCCCAGCTTACTTTGTGAAATGCTTTCTCTGCATCAAGACCCATTACATTCTGCTTCCCTGTGGATCAGTGTTGTACACACACCTAGTGACAAGTGAGAGCCTAAAGTCCCTAGCCACCATCACTTGTGAATTTATGCCTCTCATTTTTCTGTTCCTCTGGTTCAGAGAGTGGTAGAAAACCTTTTATTCTAGCAAAATTCTAAGGTTATAAAAATCAGTATTTGAAATGTGTCCCTATTTTGGGGCTGTATTCCATGTATTCTGTATTTTTGTGCCAAGAGGTTGCTATGGTGAGAAGGGAGAACTGAATTCACTAAATGATACGATAGTTTGTCTTCCTGTCTTTCAAGAAACTACTGCTGGTTTAGCTTAATGGTATGTTGCTCTGACTAGTGCACATGGTACTGGGTCCAAGACTTGGCAGTGAAATGCATGGTGGTAACATTTTATGCAAGCAACATTCCAAAATTATAGAAGCAATGTTTAAAATGTGTCCCTGGTTTTTGCCCCCCCCCCAAACTGAAAAGTTCAAGCAGCTGTGCAACAAGTCTATGGCTTACACTACTGCAATTCTGTATTTATATAGTGTATATAAGTAGACAAATCATGGAAATGTTCTGAACAGGGCAGTTGTCAGTACTGGTGCATGCATTTTCCTTCATTGCCTACTGGAAAAATGTTCAAATAATAAATTTAAAATGCAGGTGGGTGTGGAAGTAGACCTTTATGATGGAAATGTTCTGAATAGGGCAGTTTTATCATTGGTTAATGAATTTGTTTCATTACCTACTGGGAAATGTTTAAACAATAAATTTAAAATGTGCTCTAACTTGAGTAGCAAGTGTGCTGTATTATACAAGGAACATAATTTAATACAATCAAAAGTGAATCAAGGAATGCACACATTTATGCATGGCCCTAAAAATGTGTTTGGAAAAACAGCCCACAGGAAAGTGTGAAAGGCTCAAAATCATGGGCAAATTTTAAGCTTTACTCTTGTTACCAAATGAAGGTAAACCAGTTCATTACCTTGACCTGGCCAAGCCTTTTGACAATCCCCTACTCAGGTATAGTACAAAATAATTTAGGAGCAAACATTACCAGCTGCACTGCCAACTTGGCTCACAGCATGCAGGAGTTCAGTGCTGACTGTTTGGCATATACATCTCAAAAGTAAAAAGAAATAGCCAAGAGCTTTGGCCAGCTAAGTTTGAGATAACTGCAAGCTAGAAGTTATTGAATCACAGAGTTATTGAATCACCACGACCATCATGCAGGAATGTCCCCAAATGACAATCATGCAGGAAGGTTTGTCCCAAATAACTGGTGTCATGACAATGCCCTCCAAGAACAGATCCAATTGTTCAACATTTGGGAACTTGTGCAAACAGTGACCCAACTTTTGGCCAAATGTGCCCAGAGTAATAAGAAAGCCTTCCAATATTGCACATCTTATAAAGAAATGTGACTAGATCTAGAGAGGTTGTTGTGTTGTCACCCTTTACAAAGCTCTCATGTCAAATTTGTATAATACCCACTTTGGAATGTATCTGTTCAGCCCCATGCAACAATTAGAATACCTTCAGAAATACCTTGTACAAGTCCTAAACAATAGGTCTTGCATGAACCACCTCAAAGACTTATTACTATACTCAGTATCCTACAGAGGATTTAGAGGTGACATGTCTGGCATACAAAGCATCATCCAACATAACAGATGGACCTACTGAACAGTCAAATGGCATCAGAAATACTTAGTCCAGGTATCTAAACTGAATGTTGTGGAGAGATTGATGTATATCAGAGGGTCTATATTACAAATGTGAAAAACCATATGAGCAAATACAAAGACATCAACCCATATTGCACCAAGTACAGAAATCCCAAATGTACAAAACTGCAAATTCCAAAATGTCAATTTGTTTTGGTTGGCCCATCTGCAGTATAGCTCCATAAGGTAAGTGTGCGACAGATCAGACTTATTTTAACTGTGTGTTAGAAATAGGGTTATTTTAACTGTGTGTTAGAAATAGGGTTATTTTAACTGTGTGTTAGAAATAGGGTTATTTTAACTGTGTGTTAGAAATAGGGTTATTTTAACTGTGTGTTAGAAATAGGGTTATTTTAACTGTGTGTTAGAAATAGGGTTATTTTAACTGTGTGTTAGAAATAGGGTTATTTTAACTGTGTGTTAGAAATAGGGTTATTTTAACTGTGTGTTAGAAATAGGGTTATTTTAACTGTGTGTTAGAAATAGGGTTATTTTAACTGTGTGTTAGAAATAGGGTTATTTTAACTGTGTGTTAGAAATAGGGTTATTTTAACTGTGTGTTAGAAATAGGGTTATTTTAACTGTGTGTTAGAAATAGGGTTATTTTAACTGTGTGTTAGAAATAGGGTTATTTTAACTGTGTGTTAGAAATAGGGTTATTTTAACTGTGTGTTAGAAATAGGGTTATTTTAACTGTGTGTTAGAAATAGGGTTATTTTAACTGTGTGTTAGAAATAGGGTTATTTTAACTGTGTGTTAGAAATAGGTTATTTTAACTGTGTGTTAGAAATAGGGTTATTTTAACTGTGTGTTAGAAATAGGGTTATTTTAACTGTGTGTTAGAAATAGGGTTATTTTAACTGTGTGTTAGAAATAGGGTTATTTTAACTGTGTGTTAGAAATAGGGTTATTTTAACTGTGTGTTAGAAATAGGGTTATTTTAACTGTGTGTTAGAAATAGGGTTATTTTAACTGTGTGTTAGAAATAGGGTTATTTTAACTGTGTGTTAGAAATAGGGTTATTTTAACTGTGTGTTAGAAATAGGGTTATTTTAACTGTGTGTTAGAAATAGGGTTATTTTAACTGTGTGTTAGAAATAGGGTTATTTTAACTGTGTGTTAGAAATAGGGTTATTTTAACTGTGTGTTAGAAATAGGGTTATTTTAACTGTGTGTTAGAAATAGGGTTATTTTAACTGTGTGTTAGAAATAGGGTTATTTTAACTGTGTGTTAGAAATAGGGTTATTTTAACTGTGTGTTAGAAATAGGGTTATTTTAACTGTGTGTTAGAAATAGGGTTATTTTAACTGTGTGTTAGAAATAGGGTTATTTTAACTGTGTGTTAGAAATAGGGTTATTTTAACTGTGTGTTAGAAATAGGGTTATTTTAACTGTGTGTTAGAAATAGGGTTATTTTAACTGTGTGTTAGAAATAGGGTTATTTTAACTGTGTGTTAGAAATAGGGTTATTTTAACTGTGTGTTAGAAATAGGGTTATTTTAACTGTGTGTTAGAAATAGGGTTATTTTAACTGTGTGTTAGAAATAGGGTTATTTTAACTGTGTGTTAGAAATAGGATTATTTTAACTGTGTGTATGTCTATAGGGGATGTGTGCAGTAGTTGTGGACCTTAGGGTTAGGCAGGGGTTAAAGAGTGCATAGTTGTGCATGTGGGGTTTAGGTGCTTTACCTTAGGTTAGAAGTAAGGTTTGGTTAGTGTGTACGTGGTTTATTTTCTTTGGGTAGGTAGTATGTAGCGGATGGTGTGGTTGGCCGACTAACAGTTCAATTTTTCAGAGTTTAGTGCATTCAGGATTTTTGCAGTACAGGTGATGACATTTCGGTGTTCAGGAATAGGGTTTTTCACTTTGGTAATATAGACCCCATCAGAGGCTACCACTGTTCCAGAACAGACTATCCAAAGCTCATCCATCCATATTCAAAATACAACTTGGATCCAAGGATGGGTAATAAAAATACATACTCCAGGATTTCCCCTCATGCCACTAACGGAGAGGCAAGTTCCTAAATGCTGCATCCCTTACATGGCCCCTTCAAATCATCTATGGTATGATCAGTTCTCACATGGGCTAATACACAATTAGCTATGGGGTAGCCAAGAACAATCAGAAAATAATTCAAGCACCATTGGCCAAGCTTAAAATGTCCTCCAAGTGAACCTATGTTGTGGTAGTAAATAGTTATAAAAAAATTACTATTTTTAGTTCACCAAGTGTCAGTCACCCTCCATTCCCCCAGTCGAACAGCTTCCGGCACTTGTGTATAGAAGCAGTTTCCTTTAAAAATTGGGAAAAGAAAATCTCCCCAGAGAACACAACTGCAGAAACAGAAAAAGTGAGGGCAGGGTGCAGTATGCCAACATAGCAAAGCATCAAATCTTCAGCCATTCACAAAACAATTGCAAATTACACTGGTTTTACATATCTACCACAGGTGGTTGGAACAAGGTAGGCAAGATACCACTGATGCAAACATCCTACTCCCGTTTAGAAATATCTTTACGGGTTGCAGATGAAATCAGTTCAGTAAGCAGGATTACCACCTCTCTCATTGCACAGGAGGTGCCCTACTTGAGCAATTTTGGAGAGGAAGCTGAAAGAGCATTCTGAGATTTTTTAGGGAAAAATAGCTTTCTTTAATTGCATAAAAGAATTTTGAATTTGAAACCACTAAACGCTGCATAAAAGAATCTAGTACCATAAACTTGTTTTAGCAAATAAAGTTCAGTTCTTCCAACTTCAGGCTTGTTTGTCCTGCAGAACACTAAAATATGGCAATCGTATCAATCAATAGCCATTAATAATCTTGTACAGGGTTGCCACCTTTTTAAACCCAAAGTGGGACATTTTTGTTACAAACATCAGTACAAAGGCCAGAACTTCCTTTTTTGCCTAAATAAAAGGTTATTTAGGTAGCATTTTAGTTGCTTATTCTGTTTCTTAACATTTAGGCGTTTCAGATACAGAATAACTGTTTTATGCAACTATTGCATAAAATATAGGAAATTATTCACCGATTACGTGCTTACTAGAAGTCGTTGCTGGTTCACACTTGCATTTGGAAAACATTACCTGCGTTTGTTGGAATTTACAAATAACTATGACATAATGAATATGAATATACCCCTGCTCCCAATTTTGTTTGCACGGAATTTACTAGATGCCTTAAACAGGCTACGAATACTAGAAGCATAATAGTAAAACAATATTACTTCCCCAACGATGAAAGCAGCAGTTTGTGTGATTAAAGCCTTGGCTCATTAAACGCTGTTGAGAGACGCCCCCCGCGCAAAAAAATAGCACAGTTCCAGATACTTGCAACTCTAATCAATTTTACCCAGGGAACCAAAATAAATAGAATAACCAAAGAGGTGTACTTTACGCTGAATCCACTAACCTGTTTGAAATAATAGCGAAGCAGATGAACCGAAGTCTCACTGCACTCTCAGCACAAGAAGGCAAGAAACATCGATGCGCATCCGCGCCGCGCTCAGCAGCATTTAAAGCAGCTTAATTGCTTACGTTTACACTACAGCTGTAAATGCTTAGTGTCGGATAATGCAGTTATTGGCAGGGGCAGAATGACGTAAGCTCCAAGAGGTTTGAATGATTTCAGTTTTCCGTAGAACAAGTTTTTCTTGTTTTCTTTATCAAACAAACCAAAAACATGTTCATTTGCCAAAATACTAATCCAAATCATTCAATAACATTGTTAACAAAACATTTATCTATAGGGAGCAAACCATACTTCTCGACTGTATAGATTGTTGCACAATGTCCAAATTTTGCCTCTTATTTTTGGTTTGCTAGTTATAAAATGCGTGGTTTTCGGGAAAATCATGGAGGACTGAAGTCAGTAAATAATAACAGGCATTTGTGTTTCAGACCTCATGTCCTTCAGAAAATACATGCAAAACCTGTTATTCTTGCAACTTTCTAAGGAGATAAGTGCAATATTTAAAATCTGTCTGTATTCATGGGCCTTTGCCCCCTATTATTTTTGCCTTTGACCAAATTTCTTGTGCTAAGAGGTTGATAGGCATGGGAAGAACTTCATCATACATGGAGTTAGGTGCATACTTTATTTTCTAGAAAAGGCGGTTCGGCTGAGTTTGAAATAGGTACATATGGATTACTTCAGTATGTATATTTTAATATACATTAAACAGGTAAACAGATGTTTATAACCAGATTCTCCTGGTTACATCACATGTATTTTATTAATGCTCTAAGCCCTTTATACATTTTGATTTAAGATAAACAACTTACATTATGCATTTAAGTGTAGACAGGGTTTGATGGCTGGTGGCTCTTCTCACTTCGAAGGCACATCATGTACGGATGGAGGTGTAGCAGTGAAGCCAGGTGCAGGTAGTAAACAGTTCAGAAGTCATTGTTACAGAGAAAGCTCAGCATAAACCCTAAGTGCTAAGTTTCAGTTTGTCAGTAAACATGGATTAAACCGTATCTTTTTATACCGTTATTGATTAACAATTTCCATGTTAGAAGCACAGAAGTATAAAAAGGAAAATATTAGCTCTCTTTTGAGATTCACTCCCAAGACCTCCAATTTTCCATGCTGACATCTCTGCCACTGGACTGACAAGAACCTGTGTACAGATTGGTGTTGAGTTTTCCTTTAAGTGCTTTTTCCTTTTAGCTAGGCGACCCCTAGTATGGTGATTAAGGCTAGTTACTTTTAAACATTTTACTTCGCACCTAGACTGGAAGCCAGTTCTAAGTATACAGATAGAAAGAAGCAATATACATGTTCGTTAACAACATGAAATACTAGTCTGCAATGTGTAAATAAAATTATTATGGATGGCGTATTGGCACAGAGGATAGTATTGTCATCTCACATCAACAGGTTCTCTTTGTCTTCATGTGGGTTTTCCGTGGGTGCTCCTGCTTTAACCCACATTCCAAAGACAATCATTAGGTGGATTGGATACTCTAAACTGGCCATAGGTGTGTGTGCATGTGTGTCTGGTAAGGAAGAATAACTACATCAGGACTTGCCACCCAGCAGTGTAAACACAGGCTCTAGGTGATGGTCACTGTTGGTGTGACACCTGGACACCATGTGGGAAAAAGGAGGTTAAAGATGGATATGATATACATATATATATATATATATATATATATATATATATATATATATATATACACACACACACACACAAAAATTATCGTACTTATTGTTTATTATGCGTGTGTTTTGTTATTTTTATTTGGTACAGTTGATATTCCACTACATTTTCCATAAGTCCTGCAGCTAGAGAGACTGAAAAAATATACTGTTTATTTAGTTATTTATTTAAGATTTGTTAAATAGACAGTTCCACTGAGCCCATGACCCATTTTCATGTGTAACTGGGACAGAGTCAAAGTTACATCATAGAGTAAGTACTCACTGAAATGCTTAAGTACCAATCCAGTAGTTTTCAGCATCATCAGGATATAAACAGGCAGTTATACAGATAATAATCAGATAGCAAAAGTCATACCACAGTGCCTTAGAAGGCCTACAAAACAGTGCACGGGGAATATTATCATGAGGCACTGGGTTGGGGGGGGGATTATAATTGTTAGAAATTATGCACCTCTTCAGGAATTCACAGTTCGGTGCATAATGTGCACAGTCTCAACAGAGGAAATATCAAACAATAATCAGAGTTTATTAAACCTCCAACACTCACCACAAGCACTGATACCGGATGCAGTTAGCACATTAATATTTTCTGAATTCAGTCAAGTAACTTTATTTAACGTCTAAGGTTGCGCAACAAAAATGACTTACATCTGTGCACTTATTGCATCTCCTAAGCATGGAAGATCAGTTTATGGTAAACAAAATTGCTATCATTTTTTTCCTTGTATAGATGCAAGCTAAATAATTTATGTTTCCATATTCTATGTTTAAAGGACTAGGTGATATGTAAGTTGTCAACTTGCAAACATCCAAGATGAATTAGTTGAATCTACAGTTAGCAAGCTAGCCATTGCAAAACTGCATCCTGATTATAGTGCTAAGTAATCCAAATGCTTTAATAACTAGCAGTTATAAGTCTGTTATTAAAAATGTGAATGCTTTTATATACAGCTCCATATAACGCTTTCATTGATATCTGTAAATAGCTTTGAATTATACTAGTTCAGGAATTAGAGTATAAAAAATATCTGCTATATTTTTAGTTGATAACTGTACTTAAAATTAAGTAAACAAGCAGTTTGCATAATAAGCAAGATTGCAGCATTTATAAGTTATGCTCCTAATGGTGAACACCTTTGTCTATTAAACCAGACTACACCCGACCATGTGATCAACAAGTTTAGGTGCTTCATCTTCACATTGAGCAATCGTATCATTGCAACAAGACAAAAAATAAGTAAATAAATAAAAACGAAACCAAATGCTCCTGGTTTCTTGCTGTGGGAGTCAACTTAGTAACCCATCAGTCCTTCTCCTGTCTGGTACTGAACTTCATCTCTTACATCTTTAAACCCAATGAACTACATTCACACCTCCACTTTGTATACTTTCACCTCCTTTCCGTTGTTTCATCCCATTTTCTTACACCCACTGGTTTCTCACGTCCGATGATTTTCTCCAGTCTTCATAATCTCTCCACTCTCTTCATTCCTTCACTACTTTTAAAACTCTACTTCTCTGCCCCATTTTCATTCTCCTTCCTTTACGTAGTATCTTTCTGTACATTATAATACAGTTTATTCATAAAATATGTTTCTCTTTGCAATTGCCTGGAAGTATGACCACAAAAATTGTGCATAGATCTGCAAAACCACCACCACTAGTTAATCAGCTTCCATACCAGATACTTTACTTCTAACTACAAGGATTAGCTATCTATTTTGCATACTGCTAAGGAGGGGAAGTTCAGTCTTCTGGGTACAGTGTGCAGTTTTACCAATGTCACTATTTAACTCTGTTCTTCTTCTTCCCTCCTTACTTTAACCATCCCTTCATACTGCCTCTGTACTGTGTACTTTATAGATTTTGATTGTCATCGGTGCAGTAATATTATCATATAACATTTTGTTTGTATTCATAATAATTATTGTTAACTTGCTTGTCTACTGTCATTTATATTTGTTTGGGTTGAGAAAGAAATAAGTCCATTTGGATAAGTGCTCTACCCCGTCACCAAATAAATAATTTATTTATTCTAACAAAGTGCATAGTGAATGTAGAACATTTGATTCTGTTAGATGACTGCACTACACTAATAATTATTCTTATAATCCTCCGATATTTGGAGAAATCTGTGGTGAAAATTAATGAGTTTGAGTTTGTACTGTTAGTTGTTGCTTAGATCGCTGTTAAAACTGTTTTCCCCACCCCCATTTTCTGCCATGTCTTCAGTTGGTATAACTGATTTTTGCAGCTTGTGTGTTATCTAACTCAAGGATCACTTAATTTGACCTCTTAGTAACAGTCTGCATTTAGTTGCTGGAACCTGTGTTCTGAGAGACTGCCTTCCAGACTATCTGCAAATATATAGAGCTGAGTATATATTGTTTGGTTATAGAGTTTGTTAATTGTTGCTTAGATTTCTGTTGAAACTGTTGTCTCACTGTTCTGAGAGACTGAACTGCAAATATACAGAGCTGAGTATATTTTTTTGGTTTTAGAGTTTCTACTGTTAGCAGTTGCTTAGAACTCTGTTGAAACTGTTTTGTCGCACCCACCCTCTTTTTGGTTTGTAGTTTAAATTTGGTGGCTTTTGCAGTTGCCCACCCCACTGTAGATTTTATCTAGGACACTCCCCCAATCCCATCTCTTTACCACATTCTACCTAATAAACTCTTTCTGCAAACATATTGCTATGATGGCTTAGTGGTTAACTACTGTGACTGTAGTGTACAGGGTCTTGGGTTTGAGTCCTGTAGAGACTGTTTATTTGGGTGTGGGAGGATGGCATAATGGTTAAGGTGTGTACCTTACAGACACAAGGTGCAGGGTTTGATCCTCACATGAGGTAATTGGCTAGGCTTGAAATGGCTCACAAGGGCAGTTAGCCTAGTTCTAACCTATGAACTTGCATTTAGTCCTTTTTAATTTAATTGCTTTTTTTTAAACTGTGTTTGGTCTAATATTGCTACATACTCAAGTGTGCTAGCTTGAACTGCATGTGAATTGTTTTTACTACTGTTTTTGTTACTTTTCTGTAATAAAAAAAAACTGTAAACCTGTTTCCTACCTTTCCTGTAACTAGTGTTCCAGATACAGATTTGCTGTATATAGGACTGTATGTAAGCTTCTAAGCCCCCCAAGCCTTTCTGTGTTGGAGGGAAGCCTTCTAGCTTATCAGTGGGAGTGGTAAGCACTAGGTAACCTGTCTACCACATAAGGAGTGGTTCTGGCCCAGAAATTGTAGTTATTGGCCATTTGGGCAATCTCTTCAATCTCTCTCAACTTTCTGATTTGAAAGCCTGCATTTGTACTTGTTTCTGTCCTGTAACTCGTCTAGTGCAGATACAGATTCTTAGTTTTAGCACTTAAATTTGCTTATTCATGCTCAGCACTTGTTTAGAACTTGTAAGCACTAAATAAGCTACTAATTACTATAGCACTCAGTCTTCCTCATTACCTAGAGGGAAATGTACTTTTCTCACTTGCTTAGAGAAAAACAGCTGTTGTACTCACTTTCCTCACTTATCTAGAGGAAAATAGTTTTTTTATTCAGGCATGTCCAAGGGTCAGCTCCCAGTGTTCTCTCCTATCTATCTGATGAATCTACTAATTACTATAGCACTCAGTCTTCCTCATTACCTAGAGGGAAATGTACTTTTCTCACTTGCTTAGAGAAAAACAGCTGTTGTACTCACTTTCTTCACTTATCTAGAGGAAAATAGTTTTTTTATTCAGGCATGTCCAAGGGTCAGCTCCCAGTGTTCTCTCCTATCTATCTGATGAATCTGGACATCTTGAGGCAATGTAGAAATTGCCTCATGTACACAAACAACCCTCTCCTCCTACCACCCAACACTACAACCTGTGAGGGATGCACTTATCTAGCCAAACTGGAGGTAAAGCTCTCCAACCAAGACTGAACTTGACAGTCATGAGGACAAGGTAAACATTTGCACCACACCACACCATACTCATCACATAGTCTCACTAAATCTACACCACCAAAATCCGCACATAGTAACACAAAAACATTTGTGGAGGCTCTCAATAATAATCTGTCTAAGCAACAGACCTCCAAAGCAGAAATGCAAGCCCCCAACACAACCCAAATGACACATAGCCCACAGACTCAGTGTGCCACTCAACCACAGCCAATAAGGCAAAACAACGTACCCAACACACTAGTCATGGGTGACTCTATAGTTAGGCACACTGATGTTCCAATCACCAGGCTAAACAAGGAGAAAGTTACTGTTAGCTGCCTGTCAGGTGTCAGGATCCACCACATAACCCATGCACTCAGGTCACTCCACAACAACTACAAATATGACTCTGTCATTGTCTGTGTTGGTGTGAATGACCTGAGACGTACCTCCCTGCAATACATGAAAAGAGACATGGAAGAGGTCTCTGATCTTGTAGCCCAGGCAGGTATGATCCTAGCCCTGAGTAACATTCTGCCATCAACCCAAATGATACCGCAGTACAAGGACAAAATGATTGACTTCAACAATTGGCTAAGCTTCTGGTGTCATCCTAAGGGGATCCAGTATCTGTCTGCTTGGAATGACATGGTCGACAGACCACGATGCTTTGCCACAGATGGCCTGCACCTGTTGCCCCTGGGATTCCAGATATTGGCTAAGGCCCTAGTGCCTTTTTTTAGGCAAGGTTCAAATAACAAATTCACCATCATAACAGGAACAGGCAATCAAAAACTGAGGGTAAGGCTACTCAATGCTAGAAGTCTAAATCTCAAAATGCACTCACTCCTTAAAATGGTGAACATTGATATCTGTGCAATAACTGAGACCTGGTTCAAGGCTTCAGAGAGCACCCCTGCATTACCAGGCTATAACTCATACCACACTTTTCTGCCATGTAACCTGGACCGAAACACCAAAGGCCGAGGTGTGTCCATATTCATTAAGGATATCCACACCTCCAGGCTAGTTGCTCAGCATAATGCATCTGAGGTTATCCAAGTGCAACTAACTCAGGGCAAAACCGCAATCCAAATTGTAGCTTACTACAGATCCCCCACCATGCCCCAGTATTCCCACTCCTCTTTTCTTGATGTACTGGAAAATATTAGGGTTCAACCAAACACCCTAATAATGGGTGACTTCAACTATTCCACCATTAACTGGGAAAACTACTCGTGTACCAACTCCTTAGCTCAATGCTTTCTGGAATTCATAAACTCCAATGCCTTGGATCAACTTATCCATACCCCCACCGGGGCGACAATATCCTAGACCTAGTCATTACCAACATGAGTGACCGGTGTTCCACACCTGAAGTTAACCCCTCGTTGGTCTGATCCAACCATAAGCTAATCACCCTTGATATCCACATCCTGCCCCCACCCCCCCATTAAGGAAACCACAGTAAAAGATTTATCCAAAGCCAACTTCATGCTTCTTAAGACAGAAGTGGTGCACTTCATGACACCCATGCAGATGGACAATACAGTTACAACTGCTGAATCCTACACAAATGCACTCTATAAGCACTTAGACGAGTGCATGGATCATGCTATCCCAAACAGAACCAAGATGCTGTCCTCCCAAAAAAGGAAACCAATCTGGTGGTCCCCTGCCATAAGCAAACTGTACAACAGAAGGAAGAAACTGTTGCAAAAGAGAGTAAAATCCCATGAGTGGAGGAGCTCCCTGGTCAGCCTCAGTAAGAAGATGAGATCTCTTATAAGATCCTCCAAAGCTAGCTACGAAAACAAAATCACCACTAATTCCAAGGACAACTACAAAGCATTCTATAGCTATGTCAAGAATCTCGATGGCAATACTCAGATCTGCTCTGAGTTACAGCACAAAGGCAAGAAAATTGCAGAACCAACTGGTATTGCCAACATCCTGGCAGATAGGTTCAGTGCTAACTTTACCCCCCCTCTCACCTCCTAAAGGGACCATATCTAGACAGGAAGAATGCAGAGTCCCTGTAATCACAACTATGCAAAAAAAGCTGCACTCTCTAAATCCAAAAACACAGCATCCATGGGACCGGACAACATCCCAGGCTGCGTTTTACACAAACTTCAGAACAAACTGGCTCCCCACTTAAGCACCATGTTCAATAATAGCCTCGCATCAGGCTTTGTGCCCACTGAATTGCGCATAGCAACAGTTATCCCACTCCACAAAGGGGGAGCCACCACAGATCCTGGGAACTATCGACCTATTAGCCTGATGAGCCTGGTCTGCAAGGCCATGGAACGTTTCATCATGGAACTCATAAACAAAGACATTGGTAACCTCCAAACTCTGGATTCCACCCAGTTCAGGTTTGTGAAAGGCAGATCATGCCTCCTGAACCTGATCGACTTCTTTGAGGCAGTCACCACAGCCGCAGATGAGGGTAAGGTGTTTCACACAGCCTATCTTGACCTCGCCAAGGCTTTTGACACCATCCCCCATTCTAGAATTATAGCTAAACTCACTAAACTAGGTATAAATCCCTACATCACAAGATGGGTTGCCAACTGGCTCACTGACAGAACCCACACTGTAAAAGTTGCAGACTCCAAATCTGATCTCAAAACAGTGACAAGTGGAATACCACAGGGTTCCATCCTGGGACCTCACCTGTTTGGTATCTACTTCTCTGAAGTACAGGCTAACACAGAAGGCCTCTGGCTAATGAAGTTCAAAGATGACTGCAAACTAGGAGCCATAGTGAAGTCCCCAAATGATGTGGACATCCTGCAGAAGGGCCTCGCTGAGACAGATGCCTGGTGTCAAAGCCATAGCCTCAAGCTCAATGCCAAAAAGTGCAGTGTCATCCCCTTTGGTAAAAACACTGTACCCATGAACTACCACATAGGCAGCAATCTACTTAATACTGAATGCGTGATGAGACCTTGGGACCCAGGTGGACAGTAGTCTCTCCTTTGATAGTCACATCGCAACAGTAGTCAGGAAGTCCTTCTACGTGGCACACCTCATCATAAAAGGGCTCTCATGCAGGAAGAAAGAGGTCATTGTTCCCCTCTACTCGACACTCATTAGACCTATTATAGAGTACAATGCCTCTTTTGGAATGTACCTCACAAGACATCTGCAGCAGCTGGGAAGGCCACAGAAGTACCTCACAAAGAGGATTACTGGCCTCAAACAAATGCCCTACACTGACCGCCTCAAAAAACTCCAGCTTTACTCCGTAGTATATCGCCTACTCTGAGGTGATCTCTGCCTAACATATAAAGCTATGTCAAACCCAGAGCTGTTGGACATGCTACACCTAAAGAAATCCCAATCCCTCCAAGCTACATGCTCTAGGGACCTAAACCGTGTCACCACAATAAACAGGACATGCTGGAGGGATAGATTCCTGTCCCAGAGACTTCCCATACTCTGGAACAAGCTACCCATCTATGTCAAGCAAAGTTCTTCATTAGCACTCTTCAAGAAAAATCTTGATGAGTGGAGGGGAAATAGGAAATACACCCCGGGGATCACTTCTGTGTCTCTGCTCGACAGTGGCACAGGAAAATAACTTTCTTGGGTGGCATAAGCCAGGGAACCTTGTTGGCTAGGCTTACTTAGGCCCTTGGGCCGATAGCCTAGTACCTACCTATGAACCTATGAACCTATGAGGGCATCAGGCATTTTGCCTCTGGATACTGCACTTTATTTTTTTCGAGAGACTTTGACCACAGCAATCCTGAAGTAGACAGGTTCTGTAGAGTAGGCAGTAATAATCTAATAAGCTCACCAGCTGCTCATTCTTGTTTGCACACAGGTCAAAGGTCCCAACTGCCCTGGTAGGTTTGCAGTGGTTCCAAAACTAGCAGGAGGCTCATGCCCCTGACAACCCCAACACTGCAAAAAAACTATCCCTAGATCCTAGAATCTGAGTAACTGTTCCTCATGAATAAGTCACTTGGCAACTGTTTCAGAGTTGACACAAGCTCATAGGTTCATAGGTGGTTATTCAGCTAATTTCCCTTGGATGCCTTTGTATGCCAAGCCATGTTTTCTCAGCTGTAAATGAAAACATAAATTACTCATGTGCATATAGAGCTGTGTTTCAGTGGCAGAGCATGCGACCCACCCACAGAAGTTTCCGATGTGAAAGAAAACATGTTAGGCATACCTCATTGTATTCCCCTTCCAGGAGCACCTGAAGAGCTGGCTAAGCAGGATTCAAACTTAAGGTGCAACTGAAAACCAAATCATCAGTTTTTCAATGCTTTAATGCATAAAGCCAAATCAGCCTTGAGGAAGAAGAAACAGAAGCAACAAAAACAGTAAAATCTGACATTATTGGTACTGTTTATTTGATAATTACTCATGTTTGGGGGTGATACAACTCTAGCACATACAATGTATAGTGCTGATTGCACATAAGTGCCACTGGTGTTTTTTATACCTTACAATGATAGAGATCTTTGGAGTTCATTTACATCATAAGTTAATCCTCACCCCTCAGTCATAGAGATGTTCACTACTTGCAAGGCTGTGAAGGTGTGATAACCTGTTAAACAGTTTCTTCAGTATTTTATATTATTTAAACTTTTAATTTTACATTTTATTACACTTTGTTCAGTGTTTTACATTAACTGTTTCTGTTATTACTGAATGTTACAGTAACACTAAATGCTAAGAGGGCTGAATTCTAAACCTAAAAGGAATGTTTTGAAAAAAATTCTTAGAGAAAGGCAGGGATGACATTGAGTATATCCAGAAAACAAAAGTTGCAAAGCAGCTCAAGCACATTTAAAAATGCTCAGTGATGGCAACATATAGCTTATTGCCAAGTGTAACGTCACTGTTTTTGTTTAAGTCAGAGCAGTAAACGAGAGTTTTAGTGATCCACAAGAATAAAATAGATGCATGGGTTCTTTGTAGGTTTTTAATATGGGAACCTAATGGTAAATGTTTATCAGCCTCATTAGACACACACACACACACACACACACACACACACACACACACACACACACACACACACACAAAGAATACTTGTTGAGTAAGGCTAAATAGTAATCTGTACCTACTCTGTCCAAACAGCACACTGTTACCCTTGGATGGCGCATAACCTACATACATGCCATGTTCATCTTATATCTCTGTCCTGCAGTTCTTATCATCCTGGCTGAGGAGTCACTGCAGTCAGACCTAGTGAAACGGTCCTGCCTCCCCACCACTGTGGTAATGGGCCATTGTGCCACCTATCCAAGGTCCTCTCTTGCGCAGCTTGCTCCCCTGTCACCCCACACCAGACCCAGACACAACTCTTAGGTTCTGTTTTGCAACAGCAGCAGCAGCTGTGAGTCTGCTGCAGACACCCTGGAGCTGGACTTTTAGCTGTGGGACTGCTGGTGTAGTGTGTGCAGGAGTGTAAAGGATCACTCTGATTTACTTCCAAAACTCGTTGCTGAGGCCTAAAATCACCTCTGCAAGGTATTAAGAATAATACTAGTGTGCATCTGTGTTAAATATTTTAAAGTAAAAGTTTTGCACAACAGTTTTTTAAATGTAGCTGTGACCAAGTAGTTTCCATGTCTGCACTACTTAGCTCCAGATTAAAGAAATCAGGCTTAGTACGATGCATATGAGGTCATGAACCTTTGCTCATTTTAAAACACCCAGACATAGTCATTTTTTTTCAGGTGTCCAGCCCAAGATACTGAAGCAACCACTAAGTGATTGTTAATTCTGCTGGATTATCTGGTATTGTCGTTTGTGTCCAGTCCAAGATAGCCTACTTCATACTGAAACAGAAGAACTTACAGCATACTTCTCAAACATACCTCCGTATGCAGAATGTACCTAATTTTTCACTTTTAAAATGCCCACGTTCCCCACAGTTCCACGCTGAAAGGATCTACCATGGATTCAGTAGTAGTAAGATTTAACTGATATCCACGTAAGTAATGCTGAATCATATTAATATGTCAAGAAGAACGTTTTATACATGTAACGTAACTCTGTAATTATCTTGTCAGCTAACTAGTTTGTTAGTAAGTTCTTATGAAATCTTTAAGAGGAGAAGATGTGCGATGAGCTTAAAAAATGAAAGTAAAAATGAATACAAAATTGGGAATTAAAGGGGCCAGTCAGGAATTTGTGGAACCCTATTATTTTGAGCTCAAAACCGTGAAATACCAAGGAATTCAGTACAGTTGAGAGGTATGTTTGCAAGGCATTCACAAAATGTACTTTGATTTCTTAAGCAAGCTATATAATGATTGTTCAGATAAGTGCTCTCCATTAACAATTAATGAGTTTCTCAGTTCTCTTATTGTCATGTTTGACATCGGAAGAGGCAGATGAGTTAAAGGAACCAATAAGCAGTCAAGAGGCATTAGATGCTCCACATGCTGTCCCCAAAGAGAAAGCTCCCAGGCCAGAAGGGTTCATTCTAGATATCTACAAAGGCCTTCAGTCTCAACTGATGGTTTTCTCGCTCCCTTGCTATATTTATTTCACCACATCCTCCTCACAGGGATCACCCCTCCAGCTCTGAAAACCTGCAGGATAATGGTTATCCCTAAACCAGGAACAAACCCTCAATGTTGACAACTATTGACCTCCATCCTTAATTAGTGCTGAAACTAAATTATATGCAGAACATCTAACATGTACAATACAGCTGATACCCCCCCCCCTTCTAGGCAGGATTTGGTAAAGGGAGGTCTAGCACTTAACTTGTATGCTCTCTCACAATAATGTGAATTCTAAAGTACTCGTCTCCTGAATCTGTATACATTTTTCTTAACTTTGACAAAGCTTTCAATGCACTGGTGTTACTTATGGTCTCTTTTAGAGAAATGTAATTACCGGTTTTAGTCGATATTGGATATTATAGTCCTATATAACTCAAACTATGTTAAAGTTCATTGATTTCCTCAGCTTTTCCTTTGCTAAGAAATGCACATACAGGACGTTATCTCTTCATCTCTTTTCTCCTATCAGTAGAGCCTTTAGTACAGTATATCAGGGGCATCCCTGTTTTAAGGGGCTGAAAACTAATGAATTATGAATTGTGTATTATTTTATTTGTGGATGCTTGTTTGATTTATGAATTGTGCATTGTTTTATTTGTAGATGTTGCTTGATTTATGAATTGTGTATTGTTTTATTTGTGGATGCTTGTTTGATATTTTCAGAAGACAACTCAAGATCTAGGCCCAAAGCACTAGAGCCCTTTCCTGTTATTTTAGGACTTGAGAGAAGCTTATTTTTGTCTTTATCACGGAAGAAGACGTAAGCCGAAACCGGCTTGATTCATGTGAAGTGATATTTTATTTTTACATTAAACAAGATCGTGATTTACTGTATATGTGCTGGCTCATTTTTGGTTGTATTTTGCCTTTTGGTTTGGAGCCTTGCACTTGCCATCCATGCAAGACTTGTGGTGGTTTGATATTGTAGATTTACCCACGGTTGCCTTTGTTTAATCACTCGGGCTTCGACCTCGTAATTAAACCACACCAACCATGGGTAAATCTTCAATATACCACACCACATTGTTGCTTATTGCTTTATTCTTAGACATGTAGCTATTCTACCCTATTCCTTATGGCTATGGAAAATTCAAAAGATAGCTTTACAGTCTGTAGGGAACTTTAGAAGATCAAAGGTTCACTTACTTGCTGTGTTTGCAATACTTAAACCAGGAGACTTAAGGTGCCTAATTTACCTAGACTATACTTAGGCTTTCACAATGCACAAACTATGAATGCGCAGTAAGAATAAACTTACCCTTATGGGTGGTCCAAGAGGCAAATATTCTTAATGGTTAGTTTTCTGATGGTACTCCAATTCTATTTCACACCATCTGTGGAGAATGCATACTATGAACTCAATAGTTTAGGTATCTGGGAACTTCCAAGATGGCTTCTCACTGAGAAACAAATGGATTAGAGCTCTTCCAATATGATAATCAAGAAAGTGTTAAAAATGCCTGCAAACATTTCAGTTTGCTGCTTAGAAAGCTGGTGAAAAACAAACAAAAAAACACACAGAAAAGAATAAAAAGTTCTGGCTGTGTAGCATCTTGCATCTGTTCAGTAACAAAGAATTCAAGTTTCATTTTTATTACTGAAGATATCTTTCAGTAATGTAGAGAAAAAACAAATCGAATATACCCAGACACGTTGTAAAATAAGTGGAAATGTGAAATAATATATAATATAAAATGACAAAAGCCTGAAAAATAGAAGCTTTTCAGATGGGCTGATAAAATTGCAGAAATAAGAGGTTAAATGCAGTAAAGACTGGCTGAACATGAGGCTTTTCACGAAGACCTACTTAAAAAAATAGTAGAGTTAGAAGATAGATTATGCAGAGAAAACCTAGGATTTTTTGCTATACAAGTGAAACTGGAGGAATAGTGTGCATTCTTTATATGAAAGAACAAATAACCAACTGAACTGGGGTTCCACAGCAGGATTTCTTAACTGAGAGGGCAGAGCATGCGTATGCTCCAAATCTGGCCATGAAAAAGCAGCTGAGGTCTAAGGAAACATGCAAACACACTAGCAGAAAGCTGCCCCTAACAAAACTGTAGCAGACGAGAAAGTATTAAAAATCAGGAATGCCAGTATGTTTGTGGAAATTTATTTACTGTACACCAGTTAACAGGGAAGCAAACTTATCCCGATAATCAGATAATGTTGAAAGGCAGGTGTGAGATTCAAGTTGTTATATCCAGCTGTCGTCAGAATTTTCTTTTCATGGAAGATCAAAGAAGCTTTCAGATGCAAACCACTCTAAAGAGGAAACAAAAATATTTAACCAACAGCTAGTGAGCCTAAGCTAGCTGAATGGGGCTCTGCATCTCAATCTTCTAACAATTACACAGCCAAAAGAAAGACTTTGTCTTTGAAAGCTTTTCCACTGCTCCAAAGGAAAATGTTTGCATGATGAAAACAGTCAAACAGCAGACTAGAAGAATTAGGATTTCATTGGATTTGAACCGTAGACTGGTGCTTGGAGAGAGACATGTGAAGTGTGACTGAAAGAAGAAGCAGCTGAAAAAATGGAAGTTTGTTGAAGTTTGTTGACTGTGTTAAAGCATTGGGCGGATTATGAAACCTTAACTCCACTTTATGTCAGTATTTAGAAGGACAGTGAAAGGAACAGTATATAAAGAAGTTTGGTATTATTTGTACAAAAATTACCAGATGTAAATTGTATGTTAAGTTGTAAATCAGTTACATGCAGTATGCAGTCAAAGGCATTTTAATGTAAGGTAGTTTATAAGTGACTGTTGTATATGCTAGTGATATTATATGCCAGACTCCATATAGAAGGCACTCCAGCTGAGAATCATACCAAAGAACCTCTTGCTGTGAGGTGACAATGCTACCGCTGTACCACTGTGCCATCCTTTATTTACAGGTATTACTCTGTACTTGATAAGTTCATAAAAAGGACATTCCAGTTTTGTGGAATGTTTTGTGACAGTTTCATGTCTTTTCAGGATAAAAAATGAATGAAGATAAAACAAGGACTACAGCAGTAAAATGGTTCCGTAACACCCACACCTACATGAACATTATAGCATGAGGTATTTACGTGCATGGATTAAAACAGATTCTTGTATGGTAGGTAAAGATGTGTATATAGTCCAAATAAAAGATAATACAAAATTTGAGAAAGTGAAACTCTTGATTACGGATATGGAATGTGTGATACAAGTAGTGAAAAGGTTTCAGTTCCTTTTATTTTATACACAAGACAGGCATATATTTATCAGCCAGGGGAGAGGTTGTAGATGGTTATTAATAAAGAGTTGAAGGAATTTATTTGTAAAAGGAAGAAGTCAGATGTTAAGTGGGATAAGTCGATCCTCCTCATAGAACAAGGTGTTTTCAGGTTACCTGATTTGAAGGTAGATCTGCGGTGGTACAGCGGTAGCTTTGTTACCTCACAGCAAGAGGTTCTCCTGTTCGATTCTCGGCTGGAGTGTCTTCTGTGTGGAGTCTGCATGTCCTCCCTGCAGTCAAGTGGCCTCCAAAAGACATGCATGAATGGGCGGGCCTTCGCTGAAGGTTGGGCGTCGGGCCGGCAACTCGGCACCATAAAAATCGACTGCCAATCATTAGCGGACCGGAGTTCCGCTGTGGCGACCCCTAACCGGGAAAAGCCAAAAAGACAAACAACAACAAACTTTACAGCCACACAACTGAGGCTCATATACATAACTCAAGCAGAAGGTTATAAATCAATGTGGAAAAAGTTGATGATGAAACGAGGTTGAGGGGAGGTTCAAGTGATAAAGAGAGATTAGAATACGGGATGAAAGTCCTTAAGGTTAACAACCATACAGAATGTTATAAAGTAAAAGCAAAACATTCTAATTACTAAGTCAGCACGGGAAAGAAGAAAGGCGAGTTTATCAATAAGGATGTCTGTAAGAAAGGTGGAGAAAATAATCATGAGGAACCTGGATTTTATTGGCGGAAATTAACAAAGGAACCATGGTAATGGGCCTATCAGAGATTGATATACACAAAAAGAAATAGCCAAGGGAAGGTTAATTAAAACACCAGCTCTGGAAGAAGTTTTAGTTGACTCTAGAATAGAAGAGAAAAATTACTAGGGCATGCAACATATTGCATGATAACTATAAGAATCAATTAGATAAGGTTAAAAAAGATGGGGAAAAGAAACTGGAAAGGCAATTTACAAAGGAACAATGGGAAGAGATGTGTAGGGCTCCCACGTATGCAACAAAGTTTGGAATGTTTGGGATTTGTGCATGGAAATGTTGGCATATGTATTTTTATACTTCAGACAGAGTTCAGGGAATTTTTTCCTTCGGTAGATAGTAAATGCTGGAGACATGATGGCAGAAGAGAAAACTAATTCATAACACGTTTTGTGGAAATGTAACAAGTTACCAGAGTTTAAAAATTCCATACAAGCTACTTTTACAGAAATTTTGGAGGAACAGATGGTGATAACTAAGTAAATGATTCTTTGGAGCTGGGATATAAGATTTGAATTGTTGTCTAGATATAGTAAGGCCTTACTGAGTTTAATAGATTCATAGGTTCATAGGTTTATAGGACAATGCTAGGCTATTGGCCTGGAGGCCCTCATAAGCCTAGCCAAGATTTTCACCAAAGTTCCCACTGCTACTGGTTGCCAAAAAAAATACTAGAAAATGTAAATCAAAATATATACTAAATTGAACAGAACTTCAGAATATTGTAAAAAAAGATAAAAGAACTGGAGGTTGGATCTTTAAAAAAGGGAAGGGGCAAATTACATAGCAATTTATCAAATTTGTGTGAACAATACATGCAGAATAATGTTTAGGAGGAGGAGGAGACAGGTTTAAGAGAGGGCAAGAATTGAGTGATTTATAAAATGCTGGAATGAATGGCAATTACTAAAAAGAAAAGATGTTTAGGCTGCTTAGCAGATAATGCTAATTTGTACCACATGTTTTAGGTATATAAGATAGAGCAGAAGGTATGGTTGTGGTCTTGTCAGTTACAAAGTCATACTCTAAATAAAGTATTTTCTTGCAGTCTGACATTATAGATGTTTCGGTACACTACAACTATGGACTTTACATTTAGTAGCTGTTACAAGAAAGTGCTTCAAAGCTAGAATCAGAGGGGCTGCAGCCAACTGGCATAGAGTGTCAGGTGTAGTGTATGACAGAAGAATGCCAAAGAAGCTGAAAAGTAAGGTGTACAAGACAGTGGTGTGACCACTGTTTGGTACAGAAACCTGGGCAGTAAAGGAAGAACAGATGAGAAACCTAGAGGTGATAGAAATGAAGTGCCTGAGAAGGGTGGTAGAGTGCAGACTGTGGGAAAGGTAAAGAAATGAGGACATAAGAACAGAAACCAAAGTAGCTCCAACTGCAGAAGATATCAAAGAGAACAGATTATGGTGGTTTGGGGCACATGTGCAGAAAAGCAGAAGACAATCTGGTGAAGATCTGGGGCAGACAGGAAGAAGGTAAGAAAAATGAGGGCATCCAGCAAAGAAGTGGATAGATTGTATTAGAGAAGATCTGTGACAGTCAGGCATGAGTGTTGAAGAAGGCAGGAGTGTGACACTGAATACGTATAGATGGAGACAATTAACACAACGCCTTGACCCAAAGCAGAAAATGGGGAAAAAAGGGCTGATGATGATGATGATGATAAGACTGTACTTAGCTTCATGTCTGAAGGTTCCAGAGAAACAAAGCTGCTTGTAGTTAGCATGTTAATGGTGGTATAATAACATAGCAATGAGCAACATTATTACGAGTGTCTCTGTACACAAATGAGGGAAAACTAGATGGCACTGTGATTCAGAAATGTATAAAGTGCAAAATATGATGCACTAACACAGGGAAATCTCTGTGTACTTGCAGGGGGAGTAGTAGCGCAATAAAAGTATGTTAGGAGATTCACATCTTTAGTGCATGTGTAAATGCAACAAGCAATTATTCCCACCAGTAGCTATAGTGGTGCATATTGTTACAGTCAGAGGCACAATGTCATCTGACCTCGCCTAACATTTTATGGCCAGCATGACACCAGAACTGTAGACCAGTATCATGTGGATCAGGACACCATCAAGGAGCTGGCAGACTTGTTGGCCTTGCATGTGCCTCTTGGGAGTCTTGGAGTACCTATCCCAGTGAATATTAAGGTATGTTGGCTATCTGAATACTAGTTATGGGACCTTTCAATGACCAACAAGAGACACACCTAGCTATCAGCCTTAGAATGCTCCATCAGGTCCTCAGTGCTATGCTGTAACAAGTGAGGAAGCATATGTGGTTTCCTTGTGTCACAGAGGTGAGAGAAAATACTATGTGGGATTTCTAAGATATAGCCTATTTCCCCGAGGTATTGGGAGCTATAGACACTGTACTCACATTGAAATAAAGACCCTAGATGGTTAGCTGGGAAGAAGGTATGTGAACAAGAAAGTGTATGACTACCTCAACTGCTAGGTGGTCTGTAATGCACAGGGTATTGTCTACTGTGTGTCAGCAGCCCACCTATGAAGCTACCATGAGCCCCATGTATGGCATAAGCATAAATGCTACCAACAGTTTGTGACAGGCGACTTTCCTCAGGGAGATATCAACCAGGGCTGCAGGGCATAACACCTACCAGAAATCTAGAGACTGTGCCAGACCATGGTTACAAAAATGCCCCACCATAAACCTAGGTCATTGTGAAGTATGTGTTCAGGCTGCTAAAGGTAAGCTTTTCCTGTCTGAGCGTACCTGGTGGTGCTCTGCAGTGTGACCCCATCAAATGGGCCAAAATATTTTCAGTGTGTGCAGTGTTACCCACCATTATATAGAGGCAGTAGTTACAGCAGGGAAGCTGCGTGCAGGAAGAACAACTTGCAATACACCAGGCAGTGGAGGGTAACTCAGAGGAGGAATCAGTGGAGGACAAGGCAGCAGGGGATGGCCATGCTAAACAGAGGTGGGCACAGTATGCCATTGTACTGACTAAGAGGCAGTGGCTGGCACATAGCTGTGGCTTGTAGTAAAGCATACTAATTGTGATGCAGAGGAACTGCAAAATCTGTATGCATTGTATCTGCATCTACTATATATCTATATTACTTTACTTGCTGTTTGCATTATATTAGATAACTTGGTATATATTACATGACTTGTTATACATTTCTACTGTGTGTTTGGTCAATATTATGTAACTTTATTTGGTAATACCGTATACTGTAATTATTATTTGACTTGTTAAGTTCATTATTACATTTTCCATTTGGAGCTTTTCTCCCCAGGCCTCCACTGAAAATAAGCCTATGGCCCAGTTGGACTATCCCGGTAAACAAATGTAAAATAAATAAATAAATAAATCCAATAACAGCCTGTGATTAACCACGCACAGACTGACCACACTGTATATCAGATATTAGGCAATCCAAATAACAGAGTACAAAGGGCAGGACACAGTTATCATCTGCACAGGGATGTGCCTTCATCAGGGAAATGTGTGAATGCTATAGAAATGGAAAATAATAGAGTGCATTTTAACTCTGAGGTGGAGTGTAGAGGACTAATGTAAAATGTTTTGGGAAGGACCACTGTCAGTGTGTGTGTGTGTGTGTGTGTGTGTGTGTGTGTGTGTGTGTGTGTGTGTGTGTGTTGAACCAGGGCCTCTACTTCTGTGTGTTTGGGTATCCTAGGACACAGCCTCAGCTGATGGTGCAGCACCATGACTTGGTCTTATGGGTAGGATCAGCGCATCCATGGAAGAAGTGCTGGTATCCCATGCACACCCCCATCCACAGCAGCTCTTCCTCTCAGGAGTCACACAGATAGTAACATGCCCTTGTGCAGGGGTGGAAGTCCTGCATGAAAATGAGTGATGACCCCTACAAGGCATGGCACTGGAATGCGCATAATAGCCCTGGGATTGCCAGATTGCCCATACAGCCTTGCACACTCGGTGTTGCTGTGGAAGTGGTGGCACTGCATGACTATAACCAAGGCCTCCCACATCTATGTGGGGCCCCTTCACTAGAGTCAGAGGGGTAGTAGCTAAATGACACATGCCTGTTACTTTTCCTGGAGCAGGGGAGGTCCTGCGTTGTTCCAGTAGGTTATAGAATGTAACAAGAAGGTCACACATATTGGCCACACCCCCTCTAGATCACATACACCCTACACGACACATACCATGACCAAAAAGACAATAGTATTACTAGCCTGCTCTTCAATAACAGCCAGACACATTCTCTGTGTTGCAGACATTGACATGTTACCCATGTTATCTACAGCCACCTATTGACAACACACCTTAGAGTTGATCGAGTCGTCAGGGACTTGAGGACACAAACAGACAGTAATCTAGCCTTTGACCATCATGTGTCTACAGTAGTGAGGAATTAATTCTATGCTGCGCAACCTGTAAAACAAAGGTATGGCATCTAGGTCATTGTTCCACTGTATTCTGCATTCATCAGACCTATCACTGAGTGCAGTGCCCCCTTTGGTATGTCTCTAGCCAGGTATATCCAACAACTGGAAGATCCACAGAGGTTCCTCACTAAAAGAATGCAAGGTATAAGTAAAATGTCCTATGCAGACCATATCAAGGCCCTATCCCTGTATTCTGTCTCCTACAGGCTGTTGAGGGGAGATCTATGCCTGGCATACAAGGCATGACAGACCCCACTCTGATGGACCTCCTGCATATGAGCAAAACAAACAGCACCAGAATTACCCATTCTAAAGACTTAAACCTTCACTGTGATATAAATAGAACCTTCTGGAGAGATAGGTATGTATACTAAAGACTACCCATCTCTGGAACAGGTTCTCCATCCATGTGAAGCAGAGTTCCTCCCTAACCCAATTCAAGTGTAACTTGGACAGTTGGATGGAGAGCAGGAAACTCATCCCTGAACTGGCACTTATGTCTCTAATGGACACAGGTAACCTGTAAATGGTTCATCACCCATGCCTCTAACTTATCAAGGGTACCAGAATTTTTCAGGGGTTTGGGTTGCATGGCTAGGCTTAAAAAGGCCCGTGTGGTCATTAGCCTAGTAAACACCTATGTACATGCACCCACATGGTTATCCCTATGCTCTGTGGAGCTCAGGGCAGGTGATAAGGCCTGATCTACTGGGTAAGACTCATTTACTGGACAGTGTGTCACCACCAACCAGTCCCATGTGTGTAGTCTGTGTATCTTGAGTGGGGTCTACATGCCCAGAGACCTTTCCTCATCATGATTAGGGGATCTCTGGATCTCTTTGGCACATACCCTTGCCAAACAATGCCACTGTGCTCCCTGACAATGAGAAGCTTTTCACTGCCATCATTGTCAGAATCAGACTCATTTGGCCGTGGTATGCCCCAGGTGGTGGAGCCAGATAGTACATCATCTGTGACAACAACAAAGTATAATACCTTGCATAAGTATAACCCAAAACTCTTATTCCCTGTGCAAAGTAAAGTGCACCTGAAATAGTGGCAGCTCTTGTCCCTTTCTGTCCAGATGTACATAAACAGGACAAACATGGCACCACTCTCAGGGGTCCTGATGGAGAGAGGAAAAGTCAGCAATTAAAGGAGAGTAGTAGTGCTGAAAATGAATTCATCCTCAAGTCTTGGTGAGTACCTTCGCAAGTTGGACCCTGTTTTTCACAAAATATCACCAAGGCGACACTGATATATAAACTGTATTTATACAGCATATATCATGGACAGAAGTAAATCAAAAATAAAAAAAAGATAGCTTGGTGCAGAAGACCCCAGATAAAAAAAGTGCCCAATCCCGGTAGGCGCATTGGTGCCAGGACTGGAAAAAATTACAGTGTATAATCCTCAAAATATGGAAACATTCCTACAATGGGGCTAGGTCAGGCTCAGAGGGAGGATGGACCCCTGTTGTAGAAGGAAGTAGCAGTCCACAAAATGACAACAATTAATTGGCCAAAGAAGATACATAAAGATGAGAGAGTGGACTATTGAGGATAAGAAAGAAATTATGTATTGTTACTATTATGTAAAAAGCCCAGAATTTCCAGACACAAAATATACAAAATGATTAAGAGAGAAATTAGAGGAAAGAAAAATACTTCCACAGGAAAAACTGTCAGAAGCTTCAAATAAAAATTTGCATTCAGTAATACAACAGAATTTTTGAAAAACAGTATATAGATCAAGAAATTTTGATCTATTTGGAAAAAGAAGCATCTGTGGAAGTGAAAAAATATAAACAACAAAACCTAGAGATATTTGAAAAATATAAAAAAGAAATATGGACATGGGAAAGAAAGATAGATTTGATATGGTGCAATATTTATGCAAAAGCCAAGTTAACTTATATAGAGAAGGCAGTCTCAAAGCTATATGAAGAGAAGTACAGGCAAAGGTATCCAGATATGAAACAATTCACAATTAAAAGATTAATAGGACAAAGATGTAATGTAGAAAAGACAATTAGTAAAGCAAAAGTTAAAGAAATAGAAGTTGAAGTTATGGATTGCCTGCGAAGTGAAGAACTTAATGTAGAAGGTCTAAAACAGACTACATCACAGCATGATGGAGTGAGTCCCCAGAATAAGGAAAAGCAAGAAGATCAGGAGACATGTAAAGAGGAAATATAGACATGGGAAAGGAAAAGAGATTTAATATCGTGTAATATTTATGCAAAGGAGAAAGTAAAAGTAACCAATACAAAAAGAGCAACACCAAAGATATTTGAAGAAAAATATAGGCAAAGGAATCCGGACATGGAAAACTTTACAATACAAAAAATAAGAAGACAAAGAAGAAAAGTAGAAAAGAGATTAGTAATAGAGAAGTCAAAGAAATAGAAATTGAGGTTATGGAACAGCTGCAAAGAGAAGAATTCAGTGTAGTAAATCGAATACCTAAAACACCACAACAGTATAGAGCAATGGATATCCAAATTAAGGGGAAACCAGTGGAACAGGAAACAATTGGCCAGGTGCCATATCAAGATATTTTGGAGCCTTTCACAGGAAACCAGTATAAATATTCACTTGAAGCTAGACAGGAAGGAAAGGAACAGGAATCTGTGGAAATTCTGATGCAGTCAATCCTGAGAAGTGATAAGCCAATGAGTTCCTATATGACAGGGCAACAGATGACACAGGATGAAATTGAAGACAATGTGCCACAGGAAGATGCTACAGAACTTTCTATAGAATGCCTGCAGGAAACAGAAAACAGGGGATGTGCCCTCAGTATGGAAGAAAAGTAGTTAAGAGAAGAATTGCTTGATTTAATAGACAAAGACAGATATATCAAGATCAATGAGAAAAATAGACTGCAGAAGGTTAATAAAACCCCGAAAGTCAGACATTTGATAAAACAAATGAACACAGTAATTAGGACTGTCCATAGAGATCCATGCAATATAACAGAAGTAAACAGAATATATTACTGTGCTGCTAAATTAATAACTGATAAAATTCTACCACAGGAACATAGGGTAGCAAGGGAAAGGCAATACCATCATGGAAATATTGAATAGAGAAAACTGTAAAGCAGCTAGGACAAGAAGTGTCATTGTTAGAAGATTATAGAAGAGGGAATCGATCAACAAAAATACTAAGAAAGATAGATGTGATAAAAGCAATGCACAGTAATAGAACAGACCAGGATCTATTATGCAGTATTGGAAATGAGATAACAAACTAAAAAATTAAAAACAGGCAGAAAGACTTAGAAGGTACGAAGATAAATATAAGGGAAAAGCACAAAATAAGCAATTTATTGGTGACCCAAAAAAGTTTTATAGAGAACTGGGAAAAAGGTAAAAGGAATTGAAAGACCACCAAAAAAAGAGGAAGTAGATACATTTTGGAGAAGTATCTATGAAGATTCTGTGGAACATAACAAAGATGCTAAATGGATAGAAGAAGTAAAAGAAAGAATAAGAAGTTTAAAGGTACAGGATATGAAATGGGATGAAATAACAGCCAGAGAGATTGAAACAAAGTTGAGAAAAGCCTCTAAATGGAAAACCCCAGGCCCATGTGCAGTACTTTACTTTTGACTTAAAGTATTAACTTCTTTGCATGAGGATTTAGCCATGAGTAAGAACTATTTATATGCGCACCCTGATCACACACCGCACTGGTTAACAACAGGAAAAACAATGCTCCTACTTAAGCGTGAACCTACAAACTACCATAAAATTATAGATCAATAACTTGTCTTCCAGTGACATATAAACTATACACGGGAATTGACACTGACAGGGCTTATAGTCATTTAGAAGAAAACTTAATTATGGCAGTAGAACAAAAGGGCAATTAAAGAAAGTCATATGGAACAAAGAACCATCTGTTAAACAAAGTTATAGTGGATAAGTGTAAGAAGAGGAAGAATCTAAGTATGGCATGGATTGACTACAAAAAAGCATTTGATAGTATCCCACATTCATGGATAAAAGAGTGCTTAAAAATGTATAAGATACACCCTACACTGATTAACTACATTACAGTGACCATGAAACAGTGGCAGATCACTTTGCAGTTAAGCCATGATGAAGGACAGATTATTATCCCAGGGATAAAAATTAAAAGGGGAATATTCCAGGGTGACTCTTTGTCACTGTTATTATTCTGCCTTGCCAGTAATCCATTAAGCTGTTTACTTAATAGCTTAGGCCATGGCTACAATTTGGCTTCTAGAAAACAACAAAGTTGAATGACTTCTCATCTTCTCTTTGTCGATGATTTAAAACTGTATAGCTCATCAGATAAGGAACTGAAAGCACAGCTGCAGGTTGTCAAAACTTTTTCAGATGATATTGGAATGTCATTTTGTCTTGATAAATGTGTGAAAGCAACCTTTAAAAAAGGAAAACCGCAGCACTAAGAAAACATCAGTTTGGGACAAGAATGTAATATAAAAGAACTTGAGCAAGAGGGAGTGTATAAATACTTGAGAATTGATGAAGGATCAGCAATAAAACATGAACAAATGCGAATAAGACCCAGAGGAGTACTTTAGAAGACATAAATTAATCCTGAAAACAGCACTGACATCTAGGAACAAAATCCAAGCTATAAATCAATTTGCTCTTCCTGTCTTACTTAGAGTTTTGGAGTCATTCCTTGTAAACAAGATGAAACAGCACAAACCAGTTAAACGACCAAACAGCCCAAGGAGCCAAAATGCAGGAAACATTCAAGAATAATCCAGTAAGTGTTCGTAAATCATTTTATTAAAACAACCATAAACACTTTCATTCAGTCAGTGTGAACTTCTTCAGACATAAAAATGCTCATTCTCAACATTTAAATATTACATTCAATTATATTAATTGAAACAATTAACATATTAAAGTTGATGAAAACAATATTTATAAATTTAACCCCTACATACCAGCATACAATATTACAGCCTGTTACTAGATCTTAAAAACACAAAATAAAAAACTGTTCTTTTTTTCAGAACATTTTCCCTTAACATATAAATTTAGGTTGTTGCTATAAAAATTTCCTTAAAGTTAAATTAATATAAAAACTGACTGAATAAGATGAAAAATTTTTAAATATTATTCAACATTTGGGAGTGTACATGCATTAATATCATTGTGAACCATATAACTTATATCCACCCTATGTGCATTTATAAAAATATACATATAAATATAAATTATAAATATAAATATTTGCATATAAACTTCAACCTACTACCTATCTAAAGCCTTTAGTCTAAGCATACAATATACTGACACATATTCATTCAAGCCTGGCCATGCTGAGGCATTCAATTTTAACTGCCATAAAAGCTCTTTCCTCTCAAGATATAATCTGAATGGACCTCCCCTTGAGTTCAATTGTATTTCATCTATTGCCATATATTTAAGCAATAACCAATGATGTGGTATGGTATATTGAAGATTTACCCATGGTTGACGTGATTAAATAAAGCCAACCGTGAGTAAATTTCAATATACGACAACCACGGAGTTGGCTATTGCTGTTATACAATGACATTATTTAAGAAAAAAATACTTACTTTTCTTAAATAATATCTTTGTATAGCAGCGCATTACTGTTCTTCTACCGGTGGTGGCATACTGCTTCCTTGTGTTGATGTACTACGCATGCGTATGGGACTTGCGTTCCTATGCATACCCAGTACATCAATGATTTGAAACGGAAGCAACAGAGAAAAGAAAGTCTCTGTTGCTCCATTTTTTTTTTTTTGTATTTATCAAAAAAAAAGGTTTTGGACACTTTATACCAACAGAAAAAAGTCCGGGCGACCGGACCTTTTTCCATTGGCATATTGTGGGATTTACAACGGGCAACCTGGCTAATCAGCATGCACATTTTGGAATATTAATGGAGGGGGGGGTCGTTGTTTAATTAAAATTATGACCTGGACATTCCATTACATGTTTGCCAGTGCATTAGTGTCTTTCATTTTTCTGATACTATATTCGTGCTTGTATATTCTGTCCCTGAGTCTACATTCGTTTTTTCTGATGTAGAAACAAGGACATTCCTGACAGAAAGCTATATATACTATATACTTAGAATCACAATAAAACCTTCCTAATAAATTATCATTTTTATTTTTAATCAAAAAACTGTCACCTGTCTGCACCGTAATACAATAATGGCATCTCCCACACTTAATCATTGATTTTTTAGTACCTTCTTCTTTTCCTTATTCAATGCTTCTAACATATTTTTAAAATTATATCCCTTCCTAAATATCAGCTGTGGTCTATCACTTACTTTTTCTCTAATATTACTATCATTTAAAAAGATAGACCAGTTATATTCAAAATCCATCTCACTAAATTATGGTCACTACTAAAGCTTGTAATACATGCCATTGAATAAATTTTAACTTCTGTATTTTGCGGTCTTTGATTTACCACAGTCATAGTAGTACAAATTTCATGATGTAAAATAGGTATAAAAATGCAGATTTCCCTTTTCCACATAACCTCTGAAATCAGCTTTTCCAATAATGCAGAAGGATATGCTCTTTTAGTAAACATTAATTTCAAATTTTCACATTCCATAAGAAAATCATCTTCCGTTGTTATTATTCTTGCTGCCCTAACTAACTGTCCCTTCACCACTGATCTTTTTTAGTGATTGGGATGGCAGCTCGAATAATGTAGGAATGTGTTTGAATATGTTGATTTTAAATATATTGGAACTATATCTCTTATTCAGAAGATCCTTTTGCAATTAAATATCCAAATATTATATACTTTCCTTACTATATGTAAAAGTAAATTTCAAAAAATGAGTTGTCCCATTAATATATTCAAGAAAGTGACTTAGGTCATCCTCTGTGCCCTTCCAGATAATACAAATCTTATCCAGGTATCTAGTATATAGCCTTAATTTACTACTGAATTCACTTTCTAGTAAATACCTATGTTCCCAGTAGGCCATAACACTATTTGCAAACACTGCACCACAGGGGGACCCCATTGCTACCCCTTTCTTTTGAACAAAGATCTTTTGTTCAAAATATATATAATTGTTGTTCAAAACTAAATCAAATAGTGCCTCATATAAATTGAATTTTTCTTGTCCAACTCCCTTACTGTGCAAAAATTCAGTTACCCATTTCACACCTTTATCTTGGGGGATCATGTTTCAGAGTTGAAGATGTTAAGATTTGCACTGGGTGTAACGAGGATGGACAGGATTAGGAATAAGTGTATTAGAGGGTCAGCCCAGGTTTGAAGGTTTGGAGATAAAGCCAGAGAGGCAAGATTACGTTGGTTTGGACACATGCTGAGGAGGTATGCAGAGTATATTGGGAAAAAGATGCTAAGGATGAAGCTGCCAGGTAACAGGAAAAGAGGAAGGCCTAAGATAAGGTTTATGGATGTGGTGAGACAGGACATGCAGGCAGTTGGTGTGACAGAGCAAGATGCAGAGGACAGGAAGAAATGGAAATAGTTGATCTGCTGTGGCGACTCCTAATGGGAGCAGGCGAAAGAAGAAGAAGAAGATCTTGGGGGATCACTGTATGTAAATCTTTCACATAAATTGTTACCAAGAAATCATCATCATTATATTCCTGTGTTTTTAGGGTGGCCAAAAAGTTCCATGAATCTTTACATATTTGACCTTCTTGTTCTATATATTTCTGTAATTCATGGTCCAAAAATTTGGCACATCCCAAGGTGATCGAATTTCTCCCATCCACAATGGGACGTAAAGGGAAATTATTTATATTATTATGTAACTTAGGCACTCCAAATATTGTGGGGTCTTTTGGTGCTCACATATTAAAATAATTATATTGGTCCAATGTTATACTTCTTTCTATAAGCATAGCCTGCAGTTGACCTGATATTTTCTTCATTGACTTATTCATCTCATTTAGTGAGATTTCCTCTGCAACTGGACGCTGGAACCTTAGAGCGCAGGGGGAGGGGAGTCCCCCACTTTTGCGGATCATCCTTACCTCTGCCCTTTTGTTTTCCGCATGACATCAGCGCACGTATTTCCAGTTGTTGTGCGAGCGGGAACACAGATTTATTCAAAGCTGAGATGGAGCGGGTTAGTGTCTGGAAGCCTGTAATGCAGATGGAGTGGGTTAGTGTCTGGAGGCCTGTAATGCAGATGGAGCGGGTTAGTGTCTGGAAGCCTGTAATGCAGATGGAGTGGGTTAGGGTCTGGAAGCCTGTAATGCAGATGGAGCGAGTTAGTGTCTGGAAGGCTGTAATGCAGATGGAGCGGGTTAGTGTCTGGAAGGCTGTAATGCAGATGGAGCAGGTTAGTGTCTGGAAGGCTGCAATGCAGATGGAGCGGGTTAGTGTCTGGAAGCCTGTAATGCAGATGGAGCGGGTTAGTGTCTGGAAGCCTGTAATGCAGATGGAGCGGGTTAGTGTCTGGAAGCCTGTAATGCAGATGGAGTGGGTTAGGGTCTGGAAGCCTGTAATGCAGATGGAGCGGGTTAGTGTCTGGAAGCCTGTAATGCAGATGGTGCAGGGTTAGTGTCTGGAAGGCTGTAATGCAGATGGAGAGGGTTAGTGTCTGAAAGCCTGTAATGCAGATGGAGCGGGTTAGTGTCTGGAAGGCTGTAATGCAGATGGAGCGGGTTAGTGTCTGGAAGGCTGTAATGCAGATGGAGCGGGTTAGTGTCTGGAAGCCTGTAATGCAGATGGAGCGGGTTAGTGTCTGGAAGGCTGTAATGCAGATGGAGCGGGTTAGTGTCTGGAAGGCTGTAATGCAGATGGAGCGGGTTAGTGTCTGGAAGGCTGTAATGCAGATGGAGCGGGTTAGTGTCTGGAAGCCTGTAATGCAGATGGAGTGGGTTAGTGTCTGGAAGGCTGTAATGCAGATGGAACGGGTTAGTGTCTGGAAGCCTGTAATGCAGATGGAGCAGGTTAGTGTCTGGAAGGCTGTAATGCAGATGGAGCGGGTTAGTGTCTGGAAGGCTGTAATGCAGATGGAGCGGGTTAGTGTCTGGAAGCCTGTAATGCAGATGGAGCGGGTTAGTGTCTGGAAGCCTGTAATGCAGACAGAGCGGGTTAGTGTCTGGAAGCCTGTAATGCTGATGGAGCGGGTTTGTGTCTGGAAGCCTGTAATGCAGATGGCGCGGGTTAATGTCTGGAAGCCTGTAATCCAGATGGAGCGGGTTAGTGTCTGGAAGCCTGTAATGCAGATGGAGCGGGTTAGTGTCTGGAAGCCTGTAATGCAGATGGAGCGGGTTAGTGTCTGGAAGCCTGTAATGCAGATGGAATGAGTTAGTGTCTGGAAGCCTGTAATGCAGATGGAACAGGTTAGTGTCTGGAAGCCTGTAATGCAGATGGAGCGGGTTAGTGTCTTGAAGGCTGTAATGCAGATGGAGCGGGTTAGTGTCTGGAAGCCTGTAATTGCAGATGGAGCCGGTTAGTGTCTGGAAGGCTGTAATGCAGATGGAGCCGGTTAGTGTCTGGAAGGCTGTAATGCAGATGGAGCCGGTTAGTGTCTGGAAGTCTGTAATGCAGATGGAGTGGGTTAGTGTCTGGAAGGCTGTAATGCAGATGGAGTGGGTTAGTGTCTGGAAGGCTGTAATGCAGATGGAGTGGGTTAGTGTCTGGAAGCCTGTAATGCAGGTGGAGTGGGTTAGTGTCTGGAAACCTGTAATGCAGATGGAGCGGGTTAGTGTCTGGAAGCCTGTAATGCAGATGGAGCGGGTTAGTGTCTGGAAGCCTGTAATGCAGATGGAGCGGGTTAGTGTCTGGAAGCCTGTAATGCAGATGGAGCAGGTTAGTGTCTGGAAGGCTGTAATGCAGATGGAGCAGGTTAGTGTCTGGAAGGCTGGAATGCAGATGGAGCGGGTTAGTGTCTGGGAGCCTGTAATGCAGATGGAGCGGGTTAGTGTCTGGAAGGCTGTAATGCAGATGGAGCGGATTAGTGTCTGGAAGCCTGTAATGCAGATGGAGTGGGTTAGTGTCTGGAAAGCTGTAATGCAGATGGAGTGGGTTAGTGTCTGGAAGGCTGTAATGCAGATGGAGCGGGTTAGTGTCTGGAAGGCTGTAATGCAGATGGAGCGGATTAGTGTCTGGAAGCCTGTAATGCAGATGGAGTGGGTTAGTGTCTGGAAAGCTGTAATGCAGATGGAGTGGGTTAGTGTCTGGAAGCTGTAAAGCAGATGGAGCGAGTTAGTGTCTGGAAGCCTATAATGCAAATGGAGCGGGTTAGTGTCTGGAAGGCTGTAATGCAGATGGAGCGGATTAGTGTCTGGAAGTCTGTAATGCAGATGGAGTGGGTTAGTGTCTGGAAGGCTGTAATGCAGATGGAGCGGGTTAGTGTCTGGAAGCCTGTAATGCAGATGGAGCGTGTTAGTGTCTTGAAGGCTGTAATGCAGAAGTCTCAGATGAAGTGGGTTAGCATCTCAAAGCCTGTAATGCAGAAATGGATTTAGTTGAGATGGAGTGGACTGATTTAGTTACAGAGTGAAGCGGGAACAGACAGAAGCTGAATGCTACTGGAGGATGGAATCTGTTGTAGAGTGAGTACACTGTATATTGTTGGGTGTGTGTGTGTGTGTGTGTGTGTGTGTGTGTGTGTGTGTGTGTGTGTGTGTGTGTGAGTGTGTGAGTGTGTGTAAATGCCCCCAGCAGGATACATCTGGTTGCTAGAGGTACTCACGCTCAAACCCTGTACCTTGGGTACAGGTAAAAAGAGCCTAAAGTCCCTAGCCACCATCACTTGTGAAGGACTGGTAAAACAAAACCTTTTATTCTAGGAATTTTCTAAGGTTATAAAATCAGTATTTGAAATGTGTCTCTAACCCTTTTATTCTAGCAATTTTCTAAGGTTATAAAATCAGTATTTGAAATGTGTCCCTATTTTGGGGCTGTATTCCCCCATTATTGGCTTTGTTCTGTATTTTTGTGCTAAGAGGTTGAGAGCTATGGTTAGAAGTGAGAGTTGAAGTCTCTAAATGATATGATAGCCATTTAAGTTTGTCTTCCTGTCTTTCAAGAAACTGCTGGTTTAGCTTAGTGGTATGTTGCTCTGACTGTAGTGCACAAGGTTCTGGGTTCAAGACTTGGCAGTGAAATGCATGGTGGTAACAACATTTTATGCAATCAACTTTCCAAAATTATACACACAATGTTTAAAATGTGTCCCTGGTTTTTGTCCTTTTGCCCCCCCCCCAATTGAAAATAAGTTCAAGAAGCTGTGCAACATGCCTATGGCTTACACTCTGCTGTGATTCTGTATTTATATATTGTGTGTGGAAGTAGACTGTTATCATGGAAATGCTCTGAATAGGGCAGTTTTGTCATTATTGGTGCTTGCATTTTGCTTCATTGCCTACTGAAAAAATGTTCAAACAATAAATTTTAAAATGCAATTGTGTGTGGAAGTAGACTGTTATCATGGAAATGTTCTGAATAGGGCAGTTTTGTCATTATTGGTGCATGCATTTTGCTTCATTGCCTACTGGAAAAATGTTCAAACAATACATTTAAAATTCAATCTTGTGTGGAAGTAGACTGTTATCATGGAAATGTTCTGAAAAGGGCAGTTTTGTCATTACTGATGCATGCATTTTGCTTCACTGCCTACTGGAAAAATGTTCAAACAATACATTTAAAATGCAGTTGTATGTGAAAGTAGACCTTTATGATGGAAATGTTCTGAATAGGGCAGTTTTGTCATTACTGGTTAATGCATTTTTGTTTCATTGCCTAATGGAAAAATGTTTAAACAATAAATTTAAAATGCGCTGTAACTTAAGTCTAACAAGTGTGCTGTATTATAGAAGGAATATAATTTAATACAATCAGGAAGGTGAATCAAGAAATGCATACATGTATGCATGGCCCTAAAAATGTGTTTGAAAACAGCCCAGAGGAAAGTGTGAAAGGCTCAAAATCATGGGCAAATTTTAAGCTTTATTCTTGTTACCAAAGCAAAGGATGAAGGCAAAACAGTTCACACCACATTACCTTGAACTGGCCAAGCCTTTTGATACAATCCCCTACTCAGGTGTAATACAAAAGATGAATAATGTATGAGCAAACACTTACATCACCAGCTGCATTGCCATCTTGGCTCACAGGATGCACGAGATCAAAACAGGGGAAGAGACCAGTCACCAATGGAGTCCCCCAGGGTTCGGTGCTGACACTTTTTCTGTTTGGCATATACATCTCAAAAGTGAAAGGAAATACCTAAGAGCATTTGCCAGCTAAGTTTGAGATGACTGCAAGCTAGGAGAAGTTATTGAATTCCCAAATCACTTAACCATCATGCAGGAAGGTTTGTCCCAAATAATAACTGGTGCCAAAATCATCACAATGCCCTCTGAGAACTGATACAATTGTTTGTCATTTGGGAATTTGTGTGTACAGTGACCTAACTTTTGCCCAACATGTGCCCAGAGTCCTAAGAAAGCCTTTCTATATTTCACAGCTTATAAACAAATTGACTGTGACTAGATCTAGAGATGTTGTTGTCCCCCTTTACAAAGCTCTCATTATGTCAATTATTTTGTATAATGCCCACTTTGGCATGTATCTGTCCAGTCCAATGCAACAACTGGAATACCTTCAGAGATACCTTACTAAAAGGGTACAAGTCCTAAACAATAGGTCTTGCATGGACCACCTCAAAGATTTATTACTATACTCAGTATCCTACAGAGTGCTTAGAGGTGACATGTCTGGCATACAAAGCATCCTCTGACATAATACAGATGGACCTACTAAACATCAGCAAGTCAAATGGCATCAGAAATACTCAGTCCAGGTATCTAAAATGAATGTTGTGGAGAGATGGATATATATCACAGAGGCTACCACTGTTCTGGAACAGACTATCCATAAAAATAAAGCAAAGCTCATCCATCCATATTCAAATGCAACTTGGATCTAAGGATGGGTAATAGAAAATGTACTCCAGGATTTCCCCTCATGCCATTAATGGATAGAGGCAGTTCCTAAATGCTGCATCCATTACATGGCCCCCTCAAATTATATATGGTATGATCACAGTTGTTCTCACTAGGGCTAATATACAATTATCAGCCATGGGAATAGCTAAGACCAATCAGAAAATGTTAATTCAAGCACCAAAAGGGAATTGGTTAAGCTTAAAATGTCCTCCAAGTGAACCTATGTTGTGGTTCCAAATAGTTATAAACAAATTTCCCTTTTTAGTTCACTAAGTGCCCCTGTCACCCTCCACCCCCCCCCCCCACCAGTCTTTAACAGCTTCCGGTGCCTATGGCAGTACTGAAATCCTCTAAAGGCAACTCTGACACCAGATTGCCCATATCTAAGACAGACAATCAGAAGGCCATCTTCACATATGATTTCAGTCTCAAAGGAAGCTCCCAGATTTGTTCAAAACTGGTGGTCAAGGACAGTGCATACACAAAAGCTGTAGATATAGCCAATCTACTAGCTGACAGATTCAGTGGAAGGGTCTCCCCTCTGCCCCCATCATTAGTAAAGCAGGACGTCCCCAGTTAATGCCCACCCACCCCTTATCACTATGGAACAGGGTATCACTGGCTTCACAAAGGGAAAAAGGCAGCCTCCATGGGACCTGACTACACCCCTGGCTGCATTCTACATGAACTCAGGCATGAACTGTTAGCAACATTAGGCATGAGTACTGGCTTTGCCCAAGCTGAGTGGAGGACAGCCACTGTCATCCCTTTACATAAAGGTGGGCATCTCATCCAGGGACAAAGAGGTCATAAGATCCATGTATCCCACCCTTATAAGGCCATTTATTGTGTACAACCCCCCTTTGCCATGGGGTTCCTATTATGTTATAGAAAGATAACGTAATCAAACGATCAAAACTTCAAAACGGCAGCATTGTGAAGATCACATTGTGGGATTGCAGTACAGTGAGGATTGGAATATTTGCCCTTTCCTCACTGTAGTGCGATCTCGGAGTTGGAATATATATTTAGCTGGGGGGTGTGGGGGGGTGCAGCCCCCCACAATACAAGCTTCTAAATGCTGTCATTTCAAAGTTTTGATCATTCGATTACGTTATCTTTTGATAACGTAATATGAACCCTTTGCCATGTACCTCACAAAGCACATGCAGCAGCTGGAGAGACCACAGAGGTTCCTCACCAGGAGAATCCAGACTCTCAAACACATACCCAACAAAAATATGCTAAAAGCACTGTCCCTCTACTCAGTTCCATACAGACTCCTCAGAGGTGACCTCTGTCTGTCATAAAAGCAATCCATACCCTGCCTTGATGGGACTGCTGCACATCTGCAAGTCAAGTCCCACTCAAGCAACCTGTAGGTGCAGCATCAACCTTGTCTGTGATATCAATGGGAGTTGGTGTGACAGATATGTGTCCCACAGTCTCCCCATCTGTGGAATACACTCCCTGTCCACATCAACTGAATACCTCAATACCCCTTGTGAAGTGCACCCTGGATAACTGTGTGGGAAACAGACAATACAGTCCTGTGATTCTATCTTTGTCCCTGATGGACAGGGACTCTGAGTACTGACATGTCTTTAACATGGGATACACTCTCATCTTCTAGGGTTGTAAGGGCTTCAGGACCAATAGCCTACTAACCTCCTTTTAATCTATGAACCTATAAACAAATGTCTGTCAGTGGTTCAACATATAACTCTATACTGCTCTGCCACTGACATTCCAGAAATTCACAGTGCTATGTAGAATATACCACACATATTATGGAAATCTCTGTTCAGTACAATGCACTATGTACTCACACCAGGATATGACATTTCAGTTAAGAAGGCTACCACACAACCAGGAGATCATTGGCCAGTATATGACTGAGGTGCTGGACTGTTTACACAACTTAATCAGCCAATTGGCTGTAGCCACAGATTTCAATTGGCTGTATTTGACCAGAATGTCTATAGTTTGGCTCATAATTTTGATCTGCTCATCTTTAATCTTGTATGTCACTGTGATGATCTGAGGATCTATGTCAGTAAGTAATGACATACATTTAAGTGTCAGATGTCATATATGTCAGAAAATGTCTGCCAAAACAAGCCCTGTTACTCTAGCAACTTTCTAACTCCATAAGAGCAGTATTTAAAATATATCCCTGTGTTTGGCCCATACCCCCCCCCCATTTTGCCAGGCTTTCCCCAGAGTGCTTGCAGTAACAGGTTGACAGGTATGGCTGTAGCACACAAAACCCTGGACCAGAGTACATATATCTCTGGAATGGACTCCCACTATTACTATAGAAGGTCATACTGGGCATGCTCCTACACTTAGAGAATTACAGCCCTTGTGTAAGCCCACATTGGCCTATACAACTGTATTGTGCAGATATGTCTTTGCATAAAGGCAGCTATGTACACCTTAACTGCTCTACCCACATCTATCACACAGGATTACCTCCAGCTATCTCTAGGTGAACCATATGTGCTACATCTCCATCTTTGGAGTGTGACAGACATATATATATATATATATATATATATATATATATATATATAGGCAACATATAAATATATTTCAAGCATACACACACAGACATATGGGGAAGAGAGAGACAGACAGTGATATATATATATATATATAGAGAGAGAGAGAGAGAGAGTCATACACAGAGACACTCTGAAAGGCATAGAGTGTTGTCATGTTGCAGACAATTGCACACCAATTGTAACTAATGGCATGTGCCAGCATGAAGGTGAGCTCCATTGTGTAATAGTAGTGATTTAGGGGTTGTAGTCTCACAACACCCGAGTGTGTGTGTGTGTGTGTGTGTGTGTGTGTGTGTGTGTGTGTGTGTGTTTGTAGGTTAAAGGAATTTAGGCCATTTCCACCCAGTACGCTACCCATTGCCCTGCTGATCTTATTGACCTTAGAAGTACCTTGGGACAATCCTCAGCCCTATAAGCTCCGTTCTGTTTGCGATAAATACATAATGCTATAGTACCAATAACTAGATAGGCAGGGGTTCTAATCTCAGTTCTGGCAAATGTGTGTGGGTGTATAAGTGTGTATGTTTGTAGGTAAAAATATTTTGAGGTGTTTCCCACCCAGTACACTTCCCATTGCCCTACTTTACAAGGGCTGCTGATGTCATTCACCGTAGGAGTTCCTTGGGACAGTGTTAAACCCTGTAAGCTCCATGGCATGTGCAATAATTGTGTAATACTGTAGTACAAATTAATAGATAGCTAGGGGTTCTAAACTCATTGCTGGCAACTGTGATCCTGTGTGTGTGTATATGTGTGTGTGTGTGTGTGTGTGTGTGTGTGTGTGTGTGTGTGTGTGTGTGTGTGCGGGGGTGGCAACCATATCCTCTGGGGGTGTTGGTTATAACATTTTGAGGCGTGTTCCACCAAGTACACTTCCCATTCATCTACTTTACAAGGCCCGCTGATGTCATTCACCTTAGAAGTACATGTAGACACTCTTTAGCCCTATAAGCTCCATGGCATATGCAATAATTGCATAACTCTATACTACAAATAATTAGATAGGTGGTGATTCTAATTTCAGTACTGACAAGTGTACTACTATGTGTGAAGCATATCCCCTGTGGCTATTGTGTGTGTTGGTTATACCATTTTAAGGCTTGTTAACCCCCTCCCCATGGCATTACTTAAAAGAACCTCTTAATGGCATCTGCCTTACATACACCATGTTAAACAATACAGCCCATACTAGTCGTCTGTACAGATGTATACAAAATATCCAGATGTTTGCAACATCTATGTGGTCTGTGTCCCCTAAAATGGGCAGTTATGACAAATCATTGCCAAATATGTCACAGTTACCATAGTGACAGACATATCAGCATCAGAATTCTTACTTGTCTGAAACATCATGCTAATGCAAAGTCTGTTGCTCTAACACTTGTCTAGGTTTGTAAAAGAAATATATGACAGCAGCTGCTATTTTGGTTGGTTTATTCCACCATCCATGAAGGCATTCCCAAGATTACTTGTAAGAGGTAGTAAGTATGTCAGAGCCATATAATCTCTGTGGTGCATGCAATGTGTATGTAACACTATAGTACATACAAGTGGATATGTAGGGTTACTAATCTGTCTATTGGCAACTGTGTATGTGTTTCTGTATGCATATCCCCTGTGGCTGTCTTTACTGTGTGTATGCCATGGTTATACTATTTTTGTGTGCCTCTTCCACCCTGTTCACTCACCCATTGCCAACCTAGTTGCAACCCCTACAGATGTCATCCACCTTACAAGCACAGTTACACATTTCCTAACACAAAGGCACTGTGGTGCATGTAATAGTCATATCAGTGTGCATTGTACATAAATAGATAGGTAGGTCATCTATTATGAGAACTGTCAACTCTGTGTGCATGTGTGTTTATATGCATGTCCCCATGCAGCAGTGTGTGTGTTTCAGATGGCTCTACCATGTTGTGGGCCTCTGAACCCACCATAGGCGATCCTAACAGCCCCTGCAATTGTCACCCACTTGCATAGTAGTGTCAGACACTGCAACACTACATTACCTCTGCGGTGTTTGTGTTATGTATCTTGCACTATCATTTGTACAAATGGGCTTGTAGAGGTTCAGCTATCAGCAAGGGCAGGTCATGAATGTGTGTGTGTGTGTGTGTGTGTGTGTGTGTGTGTGTGTGTGTGTGTGTGTGTGTGTGTGTGTGTGTGTGTGTTGGTTTGTATGTATGTATGTACATACATCCCCTTGCAGCAGTCTACCTGTGTTACGGCCACCAGCATACCTCTCAACCACTCACAGAAAGACATCTGGTTAAAGCCATATGTGAAGCTGGGGCAAACAACAAACATTAAGCACACCTTTCACATATTGCTGTGACACACATGGAAAATAGATAGCAGAACAGGTCATGCATCTGAATGCACTTTCCAAAGAGTATGTGTTGTTACATGACAATATTTGTCATTAATATGCAATGTCAGTCTGTCATGATCTTCCAAAATGTTAACCAGAACACCACAGTTTTATAACAGATGGAAAGAAATTATGTGTCAGACATCATGACAATCTGCAGACATATGCAGAGGTCTGGCCACCATCTGTTCCCATTTATCCCAAACTCTTAACACAAGAAATGTTTACAAATCCATAAATAATGGGGTGACAAAGGCCACCAAATAGGGACCCTTATTAATTATTGCTCCTACAAATATATACAGGTGATTGAATAACAGGTTTTGCATTACCATAAATATCCTGAAGGGTATGAAGTCTGCAACTCAAATGTCTGTCATAATTTGTTTACATCCACCGTCAATGATTTTGCAACGATGTACTGGAAAAACCCATGTTTATGAGAAAATGGACCAAAAATATGAGGCAAGAATCTGGACATTCTGTGGAACTCTGTACAGTTGAGAGGTATGTCTGTATCCCCCTGCTGGTTGCAGTCCATGTGTGGCAAGGTGCGACCTTTGACAACATTGAAACAGTGAAAAGAGGTCAGATTGTAGGACAAGAAACATGTCATACAGTTCTGCACTGATTACATAGAGCAGTTACTGCACATCAGAAGCACCTTAATGTTATGAGAAATACTGTAAGCTAAGGTAATGTCATACAAATAAGGTGTCATAGCAACAAACCAGATGAAGTCCTGTGTGTTGCACTTGCCGTGGGCATGCTATGTCCTGCCATCTGTCACATTACTATAACTTGTGTCCCACACTCCACATTTGATAATGTCACACACACATTGTGTGTGACCTATGTGTGTCAAGTATGTAGACATGTGAAGGCCCTGTGACTACCTGGTGCCCCCAGTAATCCACATGTATGTAGTCATGAATACTAACTTGCACCACCCACATATGTAGGTACAGCCTATGGCTGTGTGAGGTGAAAGTATTTTTCAGTCTCTCATTGAGCCACATACTGCTGTTAACACACTGCAATGGCAGACCAAAGAGCCTTATGTTGTTTCTCCTTTGCCTGTTTTCTAAGCCATCTATTTTGTTAAGCAGCCATGTATTCTGTTTAAGCAGAAATTCTTTTGGAATTCTTCCTCTATGAGTCTCCCTTCAATATCATTTAGAGACGTCTCTATCTTTGTTATTTTTGTATGGTTTTGCTATAATAGTTCCTTAAGAGTATCGGTCTGTTTTTGAGAATTTAATTTGAGGTTTTCTAAGTCATTTTTAAAGCCATCCATCTTCAAAGATAGTTCCTGTAAGGTAGATGTCATCAATTGCAGTTCTTTTTTCAAAGCAGCATCTGGATGAGAATTCCTTGAGTTGTTCATATTCAGTGACTCAATATATCTCCAAGTTACTTGACAGGAACATTTTTGTGTATCGCCACCAAAATTGATATTTATGTAGTTTTGTAGTTTATCTATAGATTTCTGATGTTTTAAACTTGAAAATAATACAATGTTCCTATATTATACTAGTTTATGCAGCTCTCAAAATTCACTGTTCTCAGTTGGCCATCTAGGCTCTGCCCCGAAATAATAGATCTTATGGGATATGGAGGTCCTCTACCCATGATGTTGGGCATCACAACACCCCAGCTTGTAGTCTTATACAACAAATTATATTAAAATGCCAAGGAATGCATAGTGGTATGCAAAAAAAAACACTCATCATTACTAAAAGTTTCAGTATTATTTCTTTTAATGGAGCATAAGATAAATAAAGCTGGGTTTCTCAACATAAAGTTACATAAAAAAATTTAATAAGCTTGGAAAGCTTAATTTCACCAAGAGCAACATGCATTTCCATACCCCTAACTGTGATTTACGCATCACTCTTTGGTTCTGCCCCTAAGATTTAGCATTAGATTTACTGATTCATAGGTTCATAAGGTAGGTACTAGGCTATTGGTCCTAGGGCCTATATAAGCATAGCCAAAAAGGTACCCTAGCTTTTGCCACCCAAGAAAATTTTTTTCCTGTACCACTGTTGAGCAGAGCCACAAAAGTGATCCCCAGGGTGAATTTCCTATTTCCCATCCAATCATCAAGATTTTTCTTCAAGAGTGCTAACAAGGAGCTTTGTTTGATATAGATAGGTAGTTTGTTCTAGAGTATGGGAATACTCTGGGACAGGAATCTATCCCTCCAGCATGTTCTGTTTATTGTGGTAATAAGATTTAGGTCACTAGATCGTGTAACTCTGAGGGATTGGGATTTCTTCAAGTGGAGCATGTCCAACAGCTCTGGGTTTGACATAGCTTTGTATGTTAGGCAGAGATCACCTCTGAGTAGATGATATGTGAGGAGTAAAGCTGGAGTTTTTTGAGATGGTCTGCGCAGGGCATTTGTTTGAGGCTGGTAATCCTCTTTGTGAGGTATTTCTGCGGCCTTTCCAGTTGTTGTAGATGTCTTGTGAGGTACTTACCAAAAGGGGCATTGTACTCTATAATGGGTCTAATGAGTGATGAGTAGAGGGGAACAATTACCTCTTTTTTTCCTGGATGAGAAACCTTTTGTGATGAGGTGTGCTATGTAGAAGTATTTCCTGTCTACTGTGGTGATGTGATTATCAAAGGAGAGACTACTGTCCACCTGTGTCCCAAGGTCTCTTATCACACTTTCGGTGTTAAGTAGACTACTGCCTATGTGGTAGTTCATGGGTACAGAGTTTTTACCAAAAAGGATGACAATGCACTTTTTGGCATTGAGCTTGAGGCCATGGCTTTGACACCAGGCATCTGTATCAGTGATGCCCTTTTGTAGGATGTCCACATCGTTAGGAGTTTCAATTATGGCTCCTAGTTTGCAGTCATCTGGAAACTTCATTAGCCAAAGACCTTCTGTGTTAGCCTGGACTACCAAAAAAGATGACAATGCACTTTTTGGCATTGAGCTTGAGGCCATGGCTTTGACACCAGGCATCTGTATCAGTGATGCCCTTTTGTAGGATGTCCACATTGTTAGGAGTTTCGATTATGGCTCCTAATTTGCAGTCATCTGCAAACTTCATTAGCCAAAGACCTTCTGTGTTAGCCTGGACTACAGAGAAGTAGATACCAAACAAGAGAGGACCCAGGACTGAGCCCTGTGGTACTCCATTTGTCACTGGTCTGAAGTCGGATTTGGAGTCTGCTACTTTCACAGTGTGGGTTCTGTCAGTGAGCCAGTTGGCAACCCTTCTTGTGACATAGGGATTTATACCTGGTTTAGTGAGTTTGTCTATAATTCCAGAGTGTAGGATGGTATTGAAAGCCTTGGTAAGATCTAGGTAGGCTGTATGAACCACCTTACCCTCATCTATGGCTTTGGTGATTGCTTCAAAGAAGTCTATCAGGTTTACGAGACATGATCTACCTTTTACAAACCCAAACTGGGTGGGGTCTGGAGTTTGTAGATTACCAATGTTTTTGTTTATATGTTCCATGGCCTTGCAGACCAGGCTTGTCAGGCTAATGGGGCAGTAGTTCCTGGGGTCCGTGGTGGATCCCCCTTTGTGGAGTGGGATAACCATTGCTGTGCACTATTCAGTGGGCACAAAGCCTAAGGTGAGGCTATGATTGAACATTGTACTTAGGTGGGGTGCCAGTTCATTCTTTAGTTCATGTAGAATGCAGCCTGGGATGTTGTCAGGTCCCATGAATGCTGTGTTCTTGGCTTTGAAGAGTGTGTTTTTTATCTGTGCAGTCATAATTACAGGAACTTTGCATTCTTCCGGTACAGAGATGGGTCCTTTAGGGAGTGAGAGGGGGATAAAGTTAGCACTGAACCTATCTGCCAGGTTGTTGGCAATATCAGTTGGTTCTGTATATTTAGTGCCATTGTGCTGTAACTCAGAGCAGATCTGAGTGTTGCCATTGAGATTCTTGACATAGCTATAGAATGCTTTGTGGTTGTCTTTAGAAACAGTAGCAATTTTGTTTTCATAACTAGCTTTGTAGGATTTTATGAGGGATCTCAGCTTCTTACTGAGGCTGACCAGGGAGTTCCTCCAATCATGGGATTTTACTCTTTTTTGCAGCAGTTTATTTCTTCTGTTGTAGAGTTTGTTTATGGCAGGGGGCCACCAGATTGGCTTCCTTTTTTTGGAGGATAGCATCTTGGTTCTGTTAGGGATAGCACGATCCATGCACTTGTGTAAGTGCTTATAAAGTGCATTTGTGTAGGATTCAGCAGTCGTACCTCTATTGTCTGTCTGCATGGGTGTTGTGAAGTTTGCCACTTTTGTCTTAAGAAGCAAGCTACAATTAGTTGCACTTGGATAATCTTGGATAATCTTGGATGCATTATGCTCAGCAACTAGCCTGGAGGTGTGGATATCCTTAATGAATATGGACACGCCTCCTCATTTAGTGTTTCGGTCCAGGTTAGGTGGCCAAAAGGTGTGGTATGAATTATAGCCTGGTAATGCAGGGATGCTCTCAGGAGCCTTGAACCAGGTCTCTGTCACTGTACAGATGTCGATGTTCTCCATTTTATGGAGTGCTTCAAGTGAGTGCATTTTGAAGTTTAGACTTCTAGCACTGAGTAGCATTACCCTTAGATTTTGCTTGCTTGTACCTGTTATGGTGATGAATTTGTTATTTGAACCTTGCCTAAAAAAGGCACTATAGGGGTGGCAATATCCTTAGCCAGTATCTGGAATCCCAAGGGTGACAGGAGCAGGTCATCTCTGGCAAAGCATCATGGTCTGTCGATCATGTCATCCCAGGCAGACAGATACTGGATTCCCTTAGAATGACACCAGAAGCTTAGCCAATTGTTGAAGTCAATCATTTTGTCCTTGTACTGTGGTTTAATTCTGGGTGATGGCAGGATGCTACTCAGGGTTAGGGTCATACCTGCCTGGGCTACAAGATCGGAGAGCTCCTCCATGTCTGTTTTCATGTAGTCCAGTGAGGTACGTCTCAGGTCATTCACACCAACATGGACAATGACAGAGTCATATTTGTACTTGTGGATTGACCTGAGTGCGTTCATTATGTGGCAGATCCTGGCAGCTGACAGTAACTTTCTCCTTGTTTAGCCTGGTGAGTGGAACATTAAGTGTGCCTGACTATAGAGTCATCTATGATTAGAGTGTTGGGTAAGTTGTTATGCCTTATGGGCTGTGGTTGAGTGGGTAGCACATTGAGTTTGTGGGCTATGTGTCATTTGGGTTGTGTTGTGGGGTGGAGGTTGCTTGTGTTTCTGCTTTGGAGGTCTCTGTTGCTTCGGCAGATTTTTATGGAGAGCTTCCGTGAATATTGGTGTGTGTTTTATGTTTCTATATGTGTGTTTTGGTGGTGTAGGTTTTGAGTATCTATGTGATCAGTGTGGTGTGGTGCAAGTGTTTACCCTCTCCTCTTGACTGTCTAGTCCAGTCTTGGGTGAAGAGAGCTTTGCTTTCAGTTTGGATATATAAGTGCTTCTCTCACAGGCTGTAGTGTTGGGTGGTAGGAGGAGAAGGTTGCCTGTGTACATGAGGCAATTGCTGCATTGCACCAAGATGCCCAGATTCATCAGGTAGACAGGAGAAAACACCAGGAGCTGACCCAGAGACATGCCTGGATATGTGCTTATCTATTAAGTACTAAAAACTGTTTTCCTCTAGACAAGTGAGGAAAGTTGAGTGCTTTAGTAATTTGTAGCTTATTTATTGCTTACAATGAGTTCTGAACAAGTGCTGAGCTCAAAGAAACAGATTAGAGTGCTAAAACTAAAAAAAACTGGCTAGTTCTAAGGGAAAATTTGAAAAGCAGAATTTATGGCGCTGGGAATATTTTAACCCTAGCTAAGCAGCAATGCATAAAGTTTATTTTTTTTAATATAACAGTAGCAAATCAGCAAACTGATTTAAACAAATTAACCAATTAACCAGTAAAAAAGCTCAAAACTGAGCCCTGTTTCAGCAGTCTTCAATCAGACAAATTCTAACTGCACATCCTTGCCACTAGGGTGCAGGGGAACCGTCTCCAAAAATAAGGCCTGGATTAGTGCTCCAGTTATACAAAAAAAGTTAGATTCAGCAGGCCTGAATATAGTCTATGCTACAGCAAACAAGGCGCACCAATTTCAGAAAGAAACAGTTCAAAGAAGCAGGCACAATAAGCCTTTAACCAGATCTTCCAAGTCAGATGGGCAGAATCTAGCCTCTCCTCCCACAAGAGTGCAGACCACAAACCTTCTTAATGTAAAATAACTGGCCTGAAGCCAAAGTGCTTAAACCAGAACTAATCCACTTTTAGAATAGCAGACACTGAGCCTTCAATCAGCAATTCCCAACTTAGAAGGATGTAAGCTACTTGTCCTGCCACAACAGTGCAGACCACAAACCTTCTTAATGTAAAACAAATGGTCTGAAGCCCAAGTGCTTAAACCAACAGGCTTAGAATAACAGTTGCAAGTTAATCAGGCTACTACCAAGCATAAATGCAGCAGAATAAATACAATGGAGTACTTTTAAGAAGAGGCAAAAGCAAAATAAGGTAATAAAGTAGGAAGAAACACAAATACAGTAAAAGCAGATGAATAAAGTGCAATTTTTTTTTTTTTTTTTTTTTTTTTTTAGTAAAGTGCAAATAAAGAGGAAGTGGGATGGCCTTCTCAAATGTCCTCTCTGTATTAAGTAGAGTGAACACTAGACTGGGAGGGGTGTCCCAGATCAAATTTACATTAGGGGCGGGCAATTGCAAAGCCACCAACTATAACAACACCACAAGAATAGGGTTGGAGGGAGGGTGAAAAACCAGTTTCAGGACAGATGAGAACATAAACCAATGCCAGAAAATATATAATATAATTCAGTCAAGCAAAAAAATATTTCAGTCAGGCAAAATTAAGTTAAACAATTAAATAGACAGAAAAATAAAATACAGTACTATCTTTAAAACTGCAAGTTTGTACTTAACTTCAGCTTCTAATACACTTGATTGTAGCCAGCCAAACCACTCAGATATTGAGCAGAAAATAAATTTTCAGCTATATGGCTAACACATAAAGCAGAGAGAAACCCTGTATGCTAAGAGTTAAATATTGAATAACAAAGAGGTGAGAACAGCAGTAACCCCCTCTAACTGCAGAGGGACAGACAGACCACAATATTCAGTGAAACAATTAAATAGACAGAAACAAATAGTTTCAGGACAGATAAGAACAGAAAGCAATGCCAGAGAATATATAAAATAATTCAGCCAGGCAAAAAAATATTTCAGTCAGACAAAATTAAGTTAAACAATTAAATAGGCAGAAAAATAAAATACAGTACTATCTTTAAAACTGCAAGTTTGTACTTAACTTCAGCTTCTAATACAGTTGATTGTAGCCAGCCAAACCACTCAGATATTGAGCAGAAAATCTTCATAAAGATCTGATCTTCATAAAATTAGACCTCATAATGGTACATTTTATAACTCTCAACTGGCCAGTATTTTGCAGAAAATACAGAATTATTTCATTTATTTATTGTTTTGGTTTGGTTTGTTAACAGGGATTGAGAGCAGGTTCTGATGGATTGCCTTCAGGCTCAGCTGGGGAGAATCATAATATAAAAGTAATAATGTATGAAACAAGTGCACAATACAAGTACAACCATGAGGCATGCACTTTATATAATGAAAATGTTCATGCTTATAAGAAAAAGCAAACTTGGGCTATCAAATTAAATGTAAAATAAGTGATTAATATCAACATTTAGATAATGGGCAAAATATATATTGTGTAGCTTTGCTGGAGAACGAACTTTAACCAAAAGGGTATTAATGTACAGATAATGCCCAGTAAAAACAAGTCCACTGCTTCACTGCTGCATGTTAACCTGCTGTGAAAAATCAATTAAAAAAAACACAAATGGCCAACACATTTATGCTCGCTATATTAGTGAGTGCAAAAAAAAAGAGAAAATAAAGTAAGTGCAGCAGCAGTTAAAAGGATTTGTCAGTTTTCTTTCCTCCTGCTTACTGCAGCTTAAAAACGTGCATTTACTGAGGTGGAAAACAATAAATAAAAATCAATGCAGTCGTGCACGCGCATGTGTGTGTGTGTGTGTGTGTGTGTGTGTGTGTGTGTGTGTGTGTGTGTGTGTGTGTGTGTGTGCGTGTGTGGATGCATGTGTGTGAGAAAGAATGAGAATGACTAACCAAGAATGAAGGAAAATGAATACCTCAACTTTTTTGAAGAATTCAGGACTCAGAAATAGAGCAAGCAGCTTTGCGTCAAAATGATTTATCTGAACAATAAGAAGTCCGAAACTATAATGTATGGCTTTATTGACTGCAGTTCTCAAACATTTACTAGAAAATAAAAACAGTTTTTCATGGACAGAGCAAGAACATGATTTGCAGTCAGGGGCATTCTGCAGAATCATGGATAGTTAAAAAGCATGGGGAAGGGGATTGCAATCCCTTGCACTGCATGATCTTTTTTTCATTCAGATAATAGTAAGATATTTTAGGTTTATTCAGTCAAGAAAGTGGGTGCAATTGATGGGTACTTTTTGTGTGTGTGTGATTGTGTGTATGTGTGTGATAAATGTTTCAAAAACTTACATTTCTGATGTGAAATACTTCCCCCAAAAGTACAATTATATATGCAGAAGCATCTCTGAAACATTAAGTGGCAGATTTATTTTACATCAAAAAATATACTAAACAAAGAGTAAAAAGGTCACACAGATAACCAACTGGTAAAAACACAAAAAGAAAAATCTAGCAAAGCTAGATTTCTAACTGTGTGATACCTTAAACCTCTTGCATCAGAGGCCTCATGGGATATATGCAAATCACCCTTTAAGGATATCAGGTGTTTCAGCTAAATGGCAATTCTGAATTTCCATGACTTTTTCTTTTACTTTCATTTTTAAGTCTATTTATGGACAATTTCAGGCTATTAAAGCCAAACCCCTCTACCTGTGGACATGCATGTTTCTGCCTTCTTATGACATCATCAGCACAGCATAAGAGGAATGTTTGACCTTTGGAAACACAGGGTTGTCATACCCAGCTGATATCCATAAACATTAGGGTGTCTACAAAATATACCAACCAACAAACTAAAACAAAGAGTAAAAAGGTCACACAGATAATATAAAAAGAAATGCATACAAAAAAAAACAAATATGAAACAATTTAGGAGATAGCCCATTATCTATGTCTGATAATACCCACCAGTGTGGGCATTATATAGGAGAAATAGAA